>NW_020884878.1:5781919-6064843 GCF_003945725.1 Corapipo altera
CGCCCGGCCCCGGCCCCCTGCCCGGAGCGCCCGAGCGCGGGCAGGCGAGCGCGGCCGGTGCCGGAGCCCCGCGCGGGAGCCGCCGCCACGGCGGCAGAGCAGCTCCCGCCCTCCCCTCCTCCGCCGCCCAGCCGAGCCGAGCCCAGCCGAGCCGAGCCCCGCGGCCGCCCTACCTGCGAGCGTGTGCGGGGAGCGGGGCGGCGGGCGGCAGCCGGAGCCGGGCGAGGGCGACCGCCAGCCCGGCGGAAAGTCCCGACCGCTGTGCGCCGTCTCCCCCCGCCCCGCACTTCCTCTCCCGCCCGCTCGGGCTGGAAATCCCCGGCGAAGCCCGCTGCTCTCCCGGCTCCTCCCCACACACCGAGGGGCGGTCCCGGCACAGCCGCTCAGCGCGCAGGCGGCAGCCGGGGGCCGGGCTTGCCCTGGCCGCTGGCCCCGGCTGCACCTGATGCTGCCGTCACCCCCCCCCCTGCCGCGGGCACGACTCGGGGAAAGGGGCCCCGCCGCCCGCGCCCGGCGAAGGGGGAGCGGAGTGGGCTGGGGGGGCACGGAGTGTCCCGCTCCGGGCGCGGGGAGGTGCCGATGGAGCCGCGGGGGCTCGGCCGGAGGGCGGGCGCTGTGCTGGGGCACTGGGGGAAGGAAGGGCGCGGGGGATGGCACCGGGACGCGGGGCGCCGGGAGAGCGGGATCGGCGCGGCGCAGAGCCGCCCGCTGCCCCTGCTCGTCCCGGGGGAGGTGCAGCAGCCCCCCGCTCGAAGGGGTGCCTCGAACACAACAGCCTTTATTAAACAAAGAAAATGCCACTGGGAAACGCGGGAGGGAGGGAAAACAGCGGTGGGGAGCAAGGAGAAGAGTCTGGAAGAGATCGGGAAAGAGCAGCGAGGCAGAGCTGTTCGACCCCCGGAGAGGCCGGTCCGGGAGCCGCCGGCCGTAGGTGCCAACCCCGAGTCCCGGCGGGCGGGCAGGGGGTGTCTGCCCTGCCCGGCGTCCCAGGGGTGCCAGAGGTACCCGCGACCCTCCGCAGGAGACCCCCCGACGGCCCAAGGAACGTGTGGCTCCGGGCGGGCAGGTGAAAGAAACGCCCGTGTCGGGCTCCGCTCGTATCGCGGCGTGTCCCGACCGGGGCAGATGCCCGGACGGTATCGGCAGTCTCGCTTTTACACGGGGGCATCACTGGGTGGCTTGTCGTGTCCCCGCCGCCTCACCGGGATGTGGGGAGGGAAGGAGGGAGGGGTAGAGGCGGCTCTGGCGCAGAAACGGCGCGGGGGCTCAGCCGGAGCCGGGGACGGGGGCTCAGCTGAAGCCGGAGGTGCCCAGCCGGAGCCGGGGATGGGGGCTCAGCCGGAGCCGGGGTCCGGGGTGGGCTGGAGGAATTTTCGCACAGGGGCCTTCGGAGCCCCGGGTGCAGCGATACGGTTGGCATCCGGGAGAGCCGGAGCTGTAAGGAATGTGCGGAGCTGAACACGGAGAAATGTGTGGTGTTTGGCTAATTTCAGTGGGATGAGGTCACCGTCCTTTTTGGACGTTGTTTATCGAGGGATCACTAGGGAGGAACAGTTGGATGCGTGATCCTGAACGAACAAGCTTTGCGTCATAGTTGCCGCTTACAGCATCTCCACGCGTGCCGAAATCCATCCTGACCCTCCTCGGTCTTCATCCCCCGGCTCTTTATAACGCCCACGGCCAGCCTGCCCTGCAAACCCAAACATCTCTAGCTCGGTTGTGTCCTCCCTCACCAGCCCCTTAATCACGACTCTCGGCCGCACTGCTAATTCTCTCCTGTGTGCTGTTTTTCTCTTCATCCCACTTCTCTGCTTTCTCTCTTCCCCCCTCTCTCCCGCCTTTGCTGCTGTCCCCAGTCAAAGGCTGGCTTAGCTGTCAAGACAACTGCGGCTTTTGAAACGATGTCACGAACCTGCGACCACGAAGACAATCTCAGACGTATGCCTTGAATGTTCCCATCACTTGTTCAAGATTGCTTACCTCTAAGGACTAGCAGAAAGGACTGTGCACCAAGCCTGGATTTCTCCAGCGGCAGGGCTGCAAATAAGTTTCTATCAGAGACAAACCTGCAATTTCCTCCTTTGCCACTCTTTTTGCTGTTGTATGTATGTCCTCTTGTTTTGCCCTAAAAAAAATAGGAAACATAATAAGATTCTAGTGCCTGTAGCTCCAGCAGCTATACTAATGTAGTCTACCCCAAAAAGAGAAAACAAATTCTTATACTTTTTAAAGATGTCAGAAGCCTTTCCACATTAAAAAATGTCTGTAGCCAAAGGGATTAAATGTTGATCTAATGAAATATCTACCATTTAAATTGCTTTCTTGTGGTTTTTTTTTCTTTTTCCATATCATGACTACAAAATTTTAAATATTTCTAATACAATTATTACAGCAAGATATGTCATCAGTGTTTCATTGGCTTGTAATTTCATGTTATAAGCAGTGCTGTGTCTCAAGGCTGCTGCAACATGCTGCACACCTTCTCTTGGCAGTGGTGTTTAGAATATAGTCATTGGAGGGGTAGCTACTTAGAAGAACAGAAATAATAGTAAAGACCATGTAGTAACTCTGTATTTTAGTAAAATGGTTTGAAAATGTAAAATAATAGGGCATTACATTGGAAAATAATATGAGATCAAAGAATTAAAAATTAAAAAGTCCCCTGAGAGAAGGGGATTTGGACAGGGATAGTTATCTCCAAAAACTATGGGGAAGATAGAGAAGAGCATGTGATTATGGGAAACATTTCTCAGCTACGGACTGGGAGGTACCACTGGGAAATGGTAGAGCTTAAATGTTCTCGAGTGTCGTAGAAACTCGATTTCTCAAGCAAACAGTCTGTGAGAGAGAATGCTATTTTAGGCCTGGTATTAATAAGCAGCAAGGACCTTGTAGAAGGCCATAGTATTGAAACTAATCTTGAACCAAGTGATCGCGAACTAATCCAGTTTATGTTAAACTGCAAAAGGGACAAATGCAGATATTTGTCTAAGATTTGGGATTGCAGAACAGCAAACCTAGAGAAATGGAGAAAATTCCTGAGGCTGACATGATGGATGAACCCAAAGATGGTTTTTACTCAGACATATTGGAAGAAACAGCAAATAACAATTGCCAAAGCAAAGATTTGTTCAAGGTTGGAATCAATACCCTGCACCAAAAACACTCTGTAGTGAAAGGAGGAAGGTGGTGATATTGGTGGCCTTAGGCCTTATGCTCTGACCTTACTCTGTGGGTGCACTCCTCCATGAGAAAATGACTGTGAGCTGCCAGTGGAATAGCTATGGAAAAGACTTACGTGAGTCCATGATGCACAAACAGGGTATTTTTAGTAGACAGAGGGAAGTATTAATATGGCTTTACACAGTACAGCTAAGGACCCTTGTTTGGGAAATTGTGTCCAGTTCTGGTGACTTACAGTCAGAAAAGATTGACTCAGGTTGCCACAGGTGCAGAAGAGGAACACCGGGGTGGCAAGGGAGCAGAGTATCCGTATTCTTGAATGGGAGCTGCAAGCAAGCAAGCTTGGCTTCCTTAACCAGCCAAATGAAACCAAAACAGTGGGATTCACCGTAAATACATTCAAACAGTAAATATCAAGGAAGAAGACTATTTAAGTTAAAGAATTATGCTAGCACAGTGATGTATGGTCATAAACTGGTCATGAGTATACTTAGATTGAAAAGCTTTCTAACTATTCCAGAAGCAAACAAACAGTACTCCAAGCACAAGCACCTACCTGATTTTAAATTGGGGCATGATACTTTGGTGTGTCCAAAGGGGATTTAAAGGACATTGAGCTGCTGAGCTTTGACATTGGCTTTAATCATTCCCAAGCTTCAGGCCTGCTTCTGGTCCCCTGCCCCATCTACATTTTGCTTATGAGGTTTTTGTCAACTGCCTCTGAGGCACTGGAAATTAGTCAGAGACAGGATGTAGAAAGGGCTGGTGACATTAAATCATCAGGTGGTTTGTGGTACATCTTGCTCACAGGCATACAGTTGAATTGATTGCCAGATTTGTGTCACCATAGAACCTTTTCCCTCAGGTGAGCCTGGCAAAGGACTGTTTTGCATTCCCTCTGCCACCTTCTCAGAATCTTCTGGGAGATTTATTTGGTAAATACTTTGTTGCATAGGTACTGGTTATAATCTTCTCTGATATTGTGCTTGAGAGGTTTGGCCTTTTACTGCAGCTCTTAAGTTTATTACCTGTTACCAAAAAGTGTTTGGTGACCCTTGGTAAGTGGGGGCTGCAGAAAAGTTATTACTCTGAGGCCTCCTGAACAAAATGACAATGTGGTTGTAGAGGGGGATCATTTCCAGTCCTATCTTCCCAAAAATGGCATCAACAGGTTATTTTTAATACTGGAAGTAAATCTGAGAGAGGGAGAGAGAGAGAGGGCAGCAAACCATTTTTTTCCTGCGTGAATTTGCTTATTGCAATTAGCAGTCTTTCAGCTGAACATTTGCAATTGGGAATGGTACAGTACATCCTTATTAGCCCTACTGTTTCAGGTGCAGTTTGGCACTGCTTCTGTATGGAATGCTAACTCTAAGTGTTGTGGTTTGTGTGGTTCACGTGGCCTCTCCACAGCTTCTGCAGGAAGTGGTTATGTTTTGTTCCTAATCAATACCTATTGTGGATCTGAGCAAGACTTAGCAGGAGCCAGTTTCTACATTTCTGGCACTGAAGCAATTTCTTGACTTGCAGCTTCCTCATCCTATGCTTTGGATTGAAGATGCTTATTAACAGAATAATAAAATCATTAAATTTATATTCCTTTTTATTGCTGAAGCACTGCCCAAGAGGACCTGTATCATGGGAATACACATTCATTTATTGCATCCTATACGTGAGATAAAGATTCCTCAGGGTTTATTTCAACTGCTACTAGGCAATAATGTCTAATGTGATAGCCCACTTGTTTAAGGAAAAAACAATTCCCCTGCCCAAGCTATGATTTTCTACTTTAATTTTCTAAAAAGTGATGGGTTTCCAAATGACAAGCATTCGAGGTGAAACATTCCCCAGCTCTTCCAGAAGTAAGTTATATATGCCTTTGTGCATGTGCTATATAACATTTTTCCTTTCTTTCAAGACAATTTTAATTCCCAAGTCAACTTATATATCTACTTCACAATTAAAAAGAAATATTAGTATGGCATAGTACAACTGCATCTTAGTAATCTTAGGGCCTTCTTACTCTCTTGTTGAGACTATTAAAAATATATTGAGGTCCCCAGGCTCCCCTATCATCAAGACTGCCATTGTGCCCATGCCAAATTGACTTTGGAGTCAAATGAAATTTTTGAGTGCATGTCAGTGGATTCCCACAGAGGCCTGTAAAATGCTTCATGTGAATTTTAAGCTGTGCCTGGAAAAAGAGACAAGATACAGCTCCACAGCAGGGAATTACTAGAGCACAGCAATGCTTCAGCTATATGTCTGCCTCTCGGTATGGCTGCAAAATCAGAGCTGGGATGGGAAGAATGCAGACTCAGCAAGATCAGCTCTCTACCATATGGAGATTTCCCTGTGACAGCTGAATCTGAATATAACCAGTAAAAGCATCATAAAGGCTGTTTTGTGCCTTTAGAGCAGCACAAAGCAGCTTTATCGGGAACAAGGATTTGGTCTAAAAGATTTCCCCAGACATAAATCATCAGTTATTATACTAGTTTGTAACTAGCAACTGCTAGGATTCTGTTGAAGACCTGGCAAAGTAAAAAGCTGACATGAATATAACAGCTGTATTGATTTATCCAGATGCCCTCATTTTTTGGATGACACATCCTTAGTATATCCTGATATTCTTAGGATCTTTTCTTCATCAAGAATTTCAGAATCTAATCATATAAGAGAAAAAATCTTACCTATTATTGTCAGAAAGGCCAGATGGGTATACTTTCAATGCTGAGAGTTGTTCATTATTGTAGAAATTGTTACAGGCTCTTCTCAGTAATCAATAATAGCTGTTTCTTCAGAGTGATGTAACTACTTTTACTTTCACCTTTTCTGCATGTAGTCATGGGAACACAAACCGACCTGTAAGAATCAGGCTTAGGAACAATTTGAGCATTTGAGGTGACTGGGAAGTGGTCACTGAATCTCATCACTTCCCTGGCTTCCAGTGTAGCCCTGTGCTTTATCCCCAGTGCCATCAGAGCATCAGAACAGATCTGAGAGGCTTTTTCACACCCCCAGCTCTTTTATTGACACTGCTCTAGCTAGTTCTAGAGGGAGATTTCAGAGTATTCTTGAAGGTTGTTTGAGCCTCTGGATGTTCTTTTGTTATAAGTAAACTATCCATAAAAAATGCATTTCCAAACCCTGAAATAATCTGTCCTGACTTCACATGCAGCCTGACCCAGGCAGATTGACCAGGCTTCAGTACTGAAGGGATTACCACGGGATGAAACCTCTGTGTTTGCTGCTCCAGCGGATTCCTGGAGAGAATCCAGTCAGGAGCAATCATCATCTGAAGAATAGTTGTTCTAGAAGCCTAAAGAAAAATACTTCTCTTGTCAATGTTGTTTGTTTGGGAGCTATAATTGATAGAGCTGACCTGGATTCCCTCTGTTAAATCACATGGATCTTGCCCTGCAAATGTGTCATAGACACTGTCATGCTGCTAAAGGATGTTCTATTCTGGATCTAATTCTTACAGATGCAGTTTTGGGACTTCCTTCATGGCATTAGCAACTCCCTGGCAGCCTTTGTCTTAACATGTATCCAGCTGTCTAGTGGACCCACAAATGTTGGATCCACAAAGGTGCACATACCAGCACCTGTATGACAGCATAAAGTCTTTCTCTCTATCTTTTACCACAAAGCTTGTAGTGCCTTGTTGGTCTGTCTCTTGTGACTCAACAGTTTTTCCCGCTATTCTTAGCAATTTCCTCACCTTGTATAGCAAAATGGTAATTCAGATTTACAGTTTCCCAGGTACCATTCATTCTGTCTCATGATAGTATGCATAAAATGAGGTGACTCTAGAGAAAAAATAGTTACCCAGATGTTTGTCTGAAGATACCTCTTAGCTGGATTCTACTTATCCACCTGGGACTTCAGAGTTAGGAGTCATCAGCATGTTCATGGGCTGATATTTAGAATAATTTTACTTTCACCTATAATTTTTTATCATGGGTGTTGGTGGAGGTTTCTGCCCTGTACATATGAAGAAAATGACTGAAAGGGCTCCAGGTGGTATCAGGAAGAGAGTGGCTGTCTTGGGATGCAAACAACTGGCTGTCTTAGCAACCCCCACATATTGCATAGTTAAAACCCAAGAGCAGGTATCCATTTTAAATGTATCTTCAGGGAAGCATGATTATATTCAAATATTTTCCTTGCCGAGTTTCAGTGTTCTCTGTATCAAATACGTTCAGTTTTCAAGTGAAAAATGTAAACTCTAAATGCTCTCAGACAATTTCAGTCTAGCCCCTAAGAATCAAGCTTCCCTTCTCAACAGTTATGAATGCTCTGCAAGCCACATTACACCCTAATCAGCATTTGCATAATCTTTACTATCTCTGTGATTGCAGTAGGAGGGGGTTATACATAAGCTAGACAGTAATTAACAAGAGCTTGAAAGAACGCAGTTCCAATGATTAGCATAAGGCAGCAATGACTCAAGAGCACACAAACTGGGGAGGAAAGCTGAGAAGGAAAAAGACAAGCTGGCTATCCAGCGTAAAGCTTCCAGTGAACCTGGGAGATGTAGGATGGCAGAGCTGCTAGCGCAGGGACAAGGAAGGAAAAGGCTTCCTGGTCTGAGGAAGGCCAGTGCCAGTCAGCTGCCAGACAGCTGTGGGTCTTTCATGTATGGCATTTGGAAGACAGCTGCCCTGCTACGGTAACTACTTAAAGTTTCTTAATCAGGAAGGACTATTCAGATCTCTGGTGCAGACCCCCACCAAAGCCCAGGCAGCAAAAGGAAGCCAGACAGACCTGTTGGACATTGTGTCTTCAATTATTGGATTATATCAATGATTCCACTCTAGAGACTGCTGTTTTGATATTTGGGGGATAACAGGCAAGTTCTCTTGGCACCAACCCACCCAAGAGCCTTGTCTACCAGAGAAGAAGCCCCTCCTGCTCTTCTGGATGCTGAAAGACCTGTTGTAGAAGTGGTGAAATATTAGCTAAGGTACTGCAAAGGTCTGAGTTAGAAGTATTAGAAAAAGTCCTTTGGAGCCTTCAAGTAATAGGAAAGGAGTGTGCCTGACAAAACTGGTGTGAAGATTTTCCACAGTAAATGCATGAGCTACTTCTGTCAGCAGTGGTCATCTCCTGTAGCCGTGGGATGGTGTATCAGTCACAGCCATCTCCCTGCAGAAAAAAGGACAGAGGGTGGTAACGCTTCACTGTAGCTGCCCTCAGAGAAAAAAGAAAAAAAGAGCTCTCTTGAAACTCGGAAGAGATGCTCAGGCTGCAAATGTGTAAAGAACCCTTGGAGCAGCAGGAGATGTAAGGAGAGGTCAGCTTACAGGACACACTTAGTAATCTACTGCCAGTGTAGGAAACAAGGATTCTTTGCAAAGCAAAAAGAAATTTGCAATTATTTGTTCATAAGAGCAGATGATAATAAAACAGAACCTGTTGTCAAACTGCAGGCAGGCCCGGGCACTCTTGTAATTTTAGCAGATGTAGCCAAAGGAGCACCAGAGTATTCTGAGGACAGCCCTCTCACTTCAATAGTAACAGACAAATGTCGTCAAGGTTTTGAGGACAAGGGGCTGCTGTGTTTGGCCTCAAATGGAATAGCTGAACTCTCAGAATTCCTAGGGAGCTGAGACAATGGGACTTCACCCTTCACTAGGTCATGCCGCAGCAGTTCCCAAGTCCTTCACTTTTTCATCCTTCCTAGTTTATATCCCAGAGAGATAAGAGCCTTTTTCTGATCCTGTACCACTTTCCTGAATTCAGTCCTCAGTGTTTGCTAAGAAAAGTGCTTTCACATCCTGAATTAAATGCTCTTCTGTTGCAGACAGATGCGAGTTAAAATGCACAGAATCTTATGTCATCTTTGCACTGAACTGAAAGTCACAAAAAGCTAAATTCTTCTTTGGCTTCAGTCTTACCTGAGGAATGCTAATTTGGCTTCATGCAATTGCTGCGGAATGAGACCAACGTAATCCGGAGCAGGAAGAGGCTCCAAACCTCTCCTGGGCTGTTTGAGATAGTACACAGTCATGAAACTAAAAAACCAGTATCCCTTCCCCCTCCAGTTTCCTTGAGGTACCAGGAAACATTCTGATCTTGGATCCAAAGTGGAAAGCTGTGGTATTTGCACTCACTTTCTTGGAGTTACTCCCAATCCATACTGTGGTAACAGAATGTCGACTCAGCTGAGATCAACTTTTTTTTCATTAGCTGGGCCTCCCATTTCAGCAGCTGTGGCGAGAAGGTGACAGTCTGCATCTTTCCCTGCAGAGGAGAAGTTATTTCTAATGGTACTGCTGCTAACATATAGCTTTACATCCTTTATAGACCTCAGGAAGTTCTTTATTTGTAAGAATGGCTTTTCTAAACCTCAGACACGTTTGAGGAGCTACAAATTGCCAATTCTTACAATCTCTGTCATAAGTTTTGTGATATTTGAGACTTTTTCCTCAAAGTACCAGCTCCTGGAATGATGTGATTATGTAAAAAACTCTCATTTTTCTTTCATTTAAACAAAAGTAGTAATTTTCCTGCTCTTATGGTTGTAGATAGCTTAAAAATATAGGTTGAGCACACTGCAAAGGCTCAGGAATCAAAAGGCAAAGCAAAATGAATTGAACATATATTCACTCCTAAACATTATAATTAGAAGTCCCTGTCATAATACTTTTTTTTTAAATATCTGACTCATTATTTTTAAATGATTCAGTTTGGCAATACCATATAGATTCACTAGGCTCTTGGATAAAATTCTTTGTTACGCTAAAGGCTAAATTGAGCCAAGAGTAAGTTCACTATAAACAATTACATGTATTGTCTATTCTTGGCTTTTTAAAAACATCATCTACTCTTTACAAAAGCTCTGTAACACAATGAAGACTAAAGCTTTCATCCAGCCAAGCTCCAGTATGTGACAAATACAAAAATTGAGAGGCACAACAGAAATAGAAGCTAATAAAACTTGAAATAGGTGAGATTTATTTCTTTAAATTGTAACTTTTCTCATACCCATTGGACCACATTCTGTTCTGGGTTACACTAGGGTAAATCCAGTGAAATAATCTGACTTTATTGGTCACTACTAATACATTTTGCAGTGAATTGATATCAGTTCTGTCAAGTGTATTTGTCATTCCATTTCTATTTCCAGCACTTATATCAAAATCTACCAAGAGCAATGTGACTTAGGGATTGAGGAAGTACTAATATTGAGCCAGTGTGTGCAACCTCAGTTTGTCTGATATCCCTTCTGCCCTGCTTCTGAAAGTGTGTTTTGAAGACTTTAATGATGTGATCACATTTTTTCCACAGGACCTGCTACCTCTCTGAGTACCAGATCATTCTGTTTGGATTTAGATGTGAAGCATGCGGCAAGAGGGATTCCTCCTTCCAGGTCTCTATTTCACTTTAACCTTAAGGAGGAACTTGGAGCTATGCAAACCAAACCCTACAGAAAGTAGTTGAAAAGGGAGTATTTGTACAATCAACTAGTAAGGAATCCAAGATTGCAAAGAGTTTAACATGCTGTGCTTCAAACACCTTGAATGGGAAGGAAAAAGGCCTGCAAAAGAAACACGATGCGGGAGTCATCCTTGCAGTCCCCTCATTCATAATCAGAAGGTGTTATCCATTATGCCACCAGCATGCTGTTGGCTGTTGTCCAGCATGCTTGGACAAATGCACCCTATAATCAAAGCTGAAAGATGGATAATAAAATTTATTTCTAAAACCCCACCAAAATTTTCCCAAAAATAACAGAGGAAAATTAAACCCCTGCCAAGTTGATATGAAGATCAGTTGAGTGTTTGTGAAGCCCTCAAGAGGAGCAATAATAAGTAGTAGAGAGAAAATTTTAGGACTTGAGCTAGCATGTCACTGACAAAAAGTAAGAGGAGTAGAGGTCTTAAATGGTAACTGTCAAATCCTCCAAAACTAAGAGCACTTATTCCTCAAACTCTCTTTTAAAATCCTGTTTACTGCCTAAGAGGATCATCCAGATGGGATTCAAAGGGCAGAAAGAAGTATGTACCAGAGAAAAACAAATATATGGCATCCTTACTTAGGAGGAAACAGATGGCTTTTAAAACAAGCCTGGATAACACACAATAAATATATAGGGCACCACACATTAAATACTGCAGATAAAACAAAATGACTAAGGGATCCTCTGTCCCTCCTATGTACCAAAGAAATCAAAGTCCTTTGGAAAGAATAGTATGCCAGTCTTTATTCTGTCATTTTTCTGAGTCATCTGAATTTCTGAATCACCTGAACTTCAACCTCATTGTCACTTGTACTTGTAGATTTCTATTTTGGGTTGAGGGTAAGGAGAGTGACTACTTATTTTTCTTTAAATATGTCATCTGGAATCATTGATATTCTCATGCTCAGGCAGAGGAGACTCTTTCATCCACTCCACAGACTTCTACTGCTTGACCTATCAGAGTAGCTTATCACAGCACTGCAACACCATGTGCTCTGAAGGAAGAGCTCCTCCATCACAGTATCACTGCTGTTTAACCACAGCACAACAGTGAAGCTCAGCAGCCTGAATGCCTTTCCATGCCCTGATGGGGGATGTTGCACACCTTGATGGGCATTTCCCTAAAAAGGACCTTTCTGCCTTTCAGGCTTTTTCACATCTCTGCTTCCTCTCATGCTGTTCATTTTTCCCATTGTTTTAACTTCACTCTCCATTTCTCAGGGATCCCACTCTCACTGCAGTCTCTCTGATGGTATCACTATAACCTCCAACTCCCCAGCTCCAATCCAGGTAGCTCTGGATTTTCCACCCAAGTGCTGTTCTCTTTCTACACTGTCAATGCCTTCACACCAAAGACCAGCCATCTTTCAATCATGTTCATTCCTGTTTCTTCTCCCTTTTGCTTGTACAATTTCCCTTTCTCTCCCTCTCACCTCTAGCCTTGTGCCCCACACCAGGCTACCATTGTAATGCCTTTGCCAAAATAAACACCCAGAGGCAGGTTATTGAGGACAGCCATGCTGCAATCTGAACTCTTGTTGGTGTGTGACCACTAGGAAATATTGAAATACTTCCATAAAAATACATGCCTGAGTAAGGGGCAGTATATTTGTCTGTAATTCGCGTTCACAGTTTCATTGTCCATCATGCAGTGCACTCCACAGAACCCTCAAATTTTAAAATAGTTAAAAGAGGGCCCAGGAAACCTGAAATGTGTCTAGAACTGCAGGGTTCAAGAATCAAGAACTTTAATTTGCTCTGGTCTGCTTAAGAGACCGAAGGAAAGGCGCTAATTGGGCTTGACACACTTTTTTTCTGCAGGGCTAGACTAGGTTTTACAACCCAAATGGAAGGGGAAAATTCTGGTGAGGATGTTTATCGAGTGGGAATTAAACCCAGACTCAGCCCATTCTACACCCTTAAAAATTATGCAAAAATCACAGAATCCCTGAACTTCTCATGGCATAGTCAAAGGCCTTTTCTCATTGAAGCAGACCAAGGAAAACAGGTTTGAAAATCCAACATTCACCTAATTTCTGAAGAAAGGATGGAAAAAAGCACCAGATGATTTTACCATGAAGCATTTAGAAGAGACACAGGTGCAAGTAAAAGGGTCAAAGTAAATGCAGCATATCCCTTCAAAGGGATAGCAATAACACACTCAATAACCAATGTCAAATTTTTATGACCTTGAAGTATTCCAGTAATAACTGGAATAAGACTGATTTTTCTCTCTAAGCTTGTATGTCTCTTCTCCCACAGTTCAGAGAAACTCTGCTGTATGGAATGAAGTTTTGAGGAAACAAAGACAGAACAAGACTAGGCATGACTAGCTAAATTAGTAGGGATGGCCTGGGATGCTGAGACTCAGAGATAGGTGCTGTAATATCTGGAACAGTTATTCTTCCCTTTTCTCTTCCCTCAAGAGTCTCAAATTATTTCATGAAACAGAGAAAAGCTTCAAAAGGTCTGCAGGGTCTTCTCTTCTAGCATAGTTCCAGCTCTGCGTCAATGCTCTGCTGATTGACAGGAGGTGAATGGATCTCTTTGTCAAGTGCTCTAACCCCTGCCTCTAGTGTCATCTCCAGCAGCTGACACAGAAACAACAAAAACAACAACAACTAACACAATAAGGCAAAGTTTCAGGCATCAAGCCCCAGTTTGAATTCTGAAAGGAGACAGGCACTGCCTGGTGGCATGCAGTCAGATGTCTGTGCCATGGGAAGGGATGAATTTAAACCTTCGGTCAGTTGGCCTCCTGCAAATACAGCTGTGGCAGTGTAAGGAGTGTCCTTGTCCCTCAGCTACAACTCCTGTGCTGAAAACTGTTGCCTTCTCTTAGCAGGGCTGGCAGAGTTGCTTGTGACATAACTCCTCTCCTCTGAACTGGTCAGATGTTTCCTGGAGCAGGTGAGGAGCACTCAGGTGAACCGTTGTGGTGTGACAATGGTAACCTTGGGCAGAGGCATGGCCAGCTCAAACAGCTCAAGAGACTTCAGCTTAAATTGCTTAAAATTGTCCTAAATTGCTGCAGCTTCTTCTAAAGTGGTAATGTGTAACCAAGGATGTCTCCTCTTTTCAGTGCCTCCTTTGGACTATTTTCGATAACTGGCATTTCAGTACAGTGGTTTTTGGGATCCTCTTCTGTTGTTACCTTGCCATGTCCGTGCACAGGGGGCCCAAGGGGTCTACCACAGATTTACAGATCCTCCTGTGGCTGGTGTGCAGCTGTGTTCTGATTACCCCACCAGCACGGAAATCCACCCTTCACAACAAATGAATGTGCTAACAACTCAAAGGCACTAGTAAAAGACCAGAAGGAGGCCATAAGGAATTTTTCCCCATATCAATCTCGCAACAAAGTTAGTCAAACTCAGCGAAGAGTCACAAAGAAAATATTTTTAGGTAAAACTAATTGTAACTGTTACATGATGATACAAATAATAACTTGAAATGAACCTTTAACAATACAAAACCCCAATAGCAGTAGAAACGCTTGGAGATGCCTGATGGTGCCTGCTTAGTCTTTAGGATCTCCAGACATGCACAAAGCCAGCAGGCTGCCTTTTAAATCTTGAATGTTTTTACTATTGACTGACTTTGTTTCTGCCCTGTCCTCTGCCTCCCTCCCTCCCTCATCATCACTATGGTGACTACTGTATCACAGCCTGTCTCCTAGTCTTTGAAACTGTCTCTCTCTTTCTCTCTCTTATTTATTCTTTCTCCTTTAGCATCCCTTTTCCTTTTGACCCAATCCTGCCCTTTAAATGATAGAATCAGCTCTGGACTGTGGCTGAAGTCATCCCAGCTGTCCAGCCTGTCCCTGCTGCGTGCTTGTCTCATTGCTCATCAATCATCTCCTGAACTACCTCGGTTTGCCAAGCAACATTTTAAGGCAAACTGAAATAAGCAACAGTTCACCTTGAAGCACATGCTCCCAACTGTGGCAGCCACCGAGCTGACTGACAAGCAGCTGTACAACAAAGGGGAGGGGAACAAATGTCCTAAGGTAAACTTTCCCTTCTCTTAAAACAATCTCCTCGATAATACAGGTAATGAATGCTCATCCATCTTCCTCTTATTGATTTAATCTTGTGTCAAACCTACCTTTTCACATATTCTGGAAGAGATTCTGTTTTCCTCCACGTGTCACCTACCATCACGTAGCGCAGCAACTGATTGGAGCAGGGTTCGGGGATGATAACGAGCTGTGTTGTTTCTGATGCAAGACACAGCCCCAGAGGCTCAGAAGTGCTAACTCAACTTCAGCTTGGCAAATGAAGTCCGAGGCTTCAGACAGAGCATCTCAGCCCCGTGTATCCCCCCTAATGTATTGAAAGAGGGAGGAAATATTAAAAGCATCAGATATGTGAAGGCTCAAGTGAGGCTGTTATTTTAAAACAACTTTCCCATTTCATACCAATTTCCTATAGAAATAAAGCTTATGACATCAGCTGGGCAATGCACATCTCTACCCCCTCAATCTTCTTTCCCCCATTAGCCAATCTCAACAGCACTTAATAGAAAGTAAAGTCCTTCAGACTTAATTAAATTCTTATGGGATTTAAAAAAAACCAGTATCCAGGAAGCAGACAGTGTCGTTTGGACTTTCACAAATTGACCTCTGATGGTTTTGGTCCTGTCACCCAATTTCTAGAATATCACTTGACTTTAAAATACTTGATGGATGGCGGGGGTGGATTATGTGTGGAATGTTGTAAGGGAAAAGAAAGGGGAAGTGAAGTGCCATGGTGAGTACATGTGGTGCATTAACTAATGCTGAATGGTTGTCTGAAACAGCCACTGCAGTGCCATTATGGTAAAGGCCAAAAGACAGGAGCCCTCACAGGCACCCTCGAGCAATGGGCAATGGCCCAGGCAATGAAGGGAAGAGGGCAAGCTAATGCAATGCCAAAAAAGTATAAAAAAAACAGGAAACCTCTTGTAGCTCTGTAACTGCAATCACACCAGTGGGACTGACAAGCTTCTCCCGAACAGCATACCTCATGGTCCAGGCAAGGACTAACCAAGTCCTAGTCTAAAGGTCTGACATCTGACTTAATAGGAGCTGTAAAAGGATATTGTACATTAGAGATATGTCATCCAGGAAATTTCTAAATATAGCTTTACATGAAATGAACATGGGGTGATGACAATGACTGCCATGAACGTGCGACCTTAGGAAAAGGATGAAAAATTAATCAATTAAAAATGTATAATAAGAGATAGCAGCCACTGAGGAAGTGCACTGCTCAGTGCAAAAGGCTGATCCAATACCAGAGAGTAGCTGTGGCTCAGTTCTTTCACCTTTAAATTGCTGTGTTGTTTAGGCCCTGGTATTAGTGTTAAGCTACTGTCCCACCCCCATGTCAAGACCTGGGGTGAGCCCTGTGCTGCCCAGAGCTGTGTGAAAGAGCTGTGCAATGGCAGGCAGCAGGAAAAGGAGATACCCTAGCTGGATTGTGTTCAATGGTCAACAGTGGAGGAGAGGGTTGATGGGTTCTGTCTCAGGAGCACAGCTAGTTCTGGAGTCTGTTGTTGTTAATGAGGATGAGAAAGACCTTGAGAGACACCAGCTGGGGGAGGGTGTGTGAGGTATCCCCCCATTTCCCCTGGAGCTTCCCCTCTACTGGGAGTTGTTACTGCTCGACCAGAGCCCTCCTGCTATTTATGCTGAAAATGGCAGCTGACACAGCCTTGCAAAGAGAAGAAGGATCATGTTAGTGGAAGGGATGGGTTAAAAAGGAGGAGGAAATGACACGACAATCTCAAGAGAAACCTGGAGCAGCAGAAAAACACGGAAGCTGTAATCTGCAGAGAAGATGGAAAGGAGGAGGAAAGGCTGAAGCAGCAGAGCAGCCATGAGGAGGTGAGGGAGGCAGGGTGTCTGAAGAACATGGAAGTCACAGGGCACGATATGCTTTATGCTTTATGCAGAGATAACAGTAGATTTGAGTATAATTAACTTAAAAGTCAATATTGCCCTTTACGTGATAGGAACATAGATCTGCAGAGAAACAGGCTTCATTATTTTTCCTCCTTACAGAATGACCTACTCTCGGGGAAAGCCACTCTCTGTCTGGCTCTTGTAACGTGCTGAAGGTGACAACAACTGTCCATTCTGGCAAAAAAGGAAAAGGTTATTTTAAATGGGCCAGAGGAGATGTTGTTTTCTTTTGTTCCTATTTTTTTGAAAATAAAAAAGTCAAGTGCACACAAATGGAGAGCAAGAGGGAAGAGCCGCAGAGACAGAAAAGACAGCGGCTGTTGTGGTGCTGACTCTTCCTCTCCATCTCATTGTGAAAGAAAGAGCACAGCATAAGCTCTTATCATTTCCTCTGAGATGATTTGTACCAGCACTGGGTTGGTCAGGGCACTGCTCAGCCTTCCTGAGCAACTTCAGAGTACTCTAACAAAAATGCAGTCTCTGCTGCCTAATACAGACTTTGAAATAGGGGCACAAGCAGACAGCGGAGAGAAGAGAAAAGAGGGAAAGTGAAGAAAGAAAATAAGAAACTGAAGCCAAACCATGTGGAAATAAAGATATGGGCTAGACCCTTTCCTTTAATTTCCCTGACTGCATAACTTTTCTGAAATCAGGTAGAATACACCCATCTTCGTATAGGTTAGTGGATTCTGGGATTTGAGAAATGACTGGGCAGGGTAGACCTGATTTCCTCAGAAATCTGTTTGCTTCACCCAGTGCCCACTGCAAACCAAAAATGGGCAGAAACCCCACTCACTCATCATTTTAGCCTTTATTAGTGACCTTTAAGTTTGCCATGTGAATCTAATAGAACCCTGAGTCTATGACAATAGGACTTTTGCTGCAATCAGTTATGCATTTTTTTAATACTTTCATCACTTTTATTTTTAAAAAATCTTGTATGAGGGACTGAGTTCAACCCTGGGTAACTCAAATACCTTAAATATGTTGATTTTCACATTTTCACCCCGCTCTATTAAACCACGGTTAGTCCTGCTGTAATTAAATGTAGTGGACTGTCACAACTGTCACAGTTCAGGAGCTCCTGAACATCCTCAACTCCCATTCTTGATGTAGAGATACTGGGGAGGGTGGGTACATTGCTGCTGGGAAGCTGATTCAGCCGTCACACTCTAATCTGCTGCAAAGCATGCAAGCTCCCAGAGTGGTCCCCTCTTGTAGGACAAGCTCTCCTTGTGCAGGCTGGGCTGTAGCCGAGCACACATGGATGGTGCTGGGAGGGGATCAAACACTACATGTGTCCTGTTTCCATGCTCTTGGAGGGGCTCAGGCAGGGAGCCACAGCGTGTCCTGTAGCACAGTGGTCCAGGCACTAACACAGGAGAGAAACCAGCCCTGTCTTTCCCAGCCCCTGGAAGCCTCCTACTGTCATGGGGCTGCTTGCAAGGCTGTTGTGGCAGTGCCAGAGCAGAGCCTTGGCCCAGCACAAGGGAGACAGGAGAAATGTGGCAGAATGAGAAGTCCCCCTCACTATGATTTGCAAGGGAGCACAGCTATGGATACACTGGAGGTGGTTTGGGTCCTGCAGTCTGCTGTCCCTCAGGGGAGATGTGTGGGCATGGGCTCAGCATCACCCTTTTGGCTTTAGGGCTAGAGTGCCTACACACACACACACACACACACACACACACACACACACATGCGCGCACACACACACACTTCAGGCACCCAGGAAACTTTCATTTCAAAACCCAAGGTGCTTCTTTAAATTAGGTTTACAGAGGAATTTCCAGGATTGTAGTCTTCCCCTTACCTGGGTACGGATCTACCCTTCACTGCCCATGTGCTCTCTCTGCACAGTGGGTGCAGCAGCACCTGAGAAAGCCCCCACAGCCCATGGCTGGAGGCTGTGTTTGGGGCTTTTTGTTCATAGTGTTGCATTGCAGGCTGAAGGTCACAGCTGCTGACTCCTCTCTCCCTTTGTTTTAATGGGGTCAGTCCCACCTCAGCCATGCCAGCACAAATACCTACTGTAAGAGTACAAATGCGAGGAAAAATAAGCTGTTAAGATGTTGGCCTTGTAGTACAGAGTTAAGCAAAGAGAGTCTCCTGAGAAAGCCTCCTATGCTGCATTTTATTAAACAAAAATAACTTGCAGACAACAGAGAGTCGATTATTTGCCCAGGCCCCAGTGAAGAGATCTGATTTTTGCCTCTTCCCTGTGAAGGAAGGAGGATTAAAACACAGCCGCCCCCCCCCCCCCCCACCCCAGAGTGGACAGGGTAGTGCTGTTCAACCCTGGGCCCAGTGTCCAGGTGAGGGATCTGACAACTGAGATGCTGCTGATTCTGATGGGGGAGAAGGGACAGGAGCAAAGAAAGCCAGACAGGCTTTCTGCATCACTCAGTGACCCACCTGTGTGAAGTCACCTGAAGGTCTGACATCCTCCAGGGCATTTGATACATCTTAACTTTATGCCAACAAACTGAAACAGATATTTGCCCCACTCCCTGTAAACTTTCATAAGACAAGTTGGTTGGGTCTTTGCTTTTGCTTTGGGACTGTCATTTTTCTGAACAATCTGGTCATTGCTTCAAGAGAGAGCTCAGAGCTGAAGGACTGCTAAAGCTGAGGAGCACAGGTAGGCCCAAGAATGAAACCAGTAGTCCTGGAAGAAATAAACCATTACTGGAAGAGAATCTAATCTTAATAATTTTGTAATGCTTTTTTTCTTTTTTCAAAGTACAGAGTCCAAGAAATGAATGAGAGCTATTTGGAGGCTAAAATGTACTAGTCTCTCTAGATTCTCCCCAAGCCCCCAGAGATGACACATGAGTTCAATGGCAAACACTCACAGAAAGACATGAAAATACCCACTTTCAGTCTCTTTGTCTCTTACCCCTCAGGCAAGCAGTCATCCCATTCCTAGCACTTGGACGAATTCTTTGAGGAGTGTGATAACAGAAGAAAGGAATTGAAGGTCCCTTAAGAGGTCACCTAATATATCTGGTTATCTAGTCCATTCAGGAGGATCAGTTCTACCTTACAGATGTACACACCTCAGGACTCTCCCAGACTGCAAGACATTTAGTTGCTAATCCAGGGTGAGAGGATTGTAAAGCTTCCCTGGAGGATGACTGGAGCAGAGAAGAACTGTACCCCAAAGTGCTAAAGCAAGATATAGAAAGAGTAAGGAGCAAAACCTAACACAGCAAATTTGCATAGCCTTTGCAACACCCACTGGGGATACAGCACCCATGCAAATTAAAGCAGCTTTTCAGAGTGGCTACATCCATGCTGCATGCTAAATGAACCTTCGGGATTGTCCTAGTTAGAACAGCTGGGACCAGTTCATCACTGTATGGGTGTAACCCAAAACTGTGTATTCTCTAGCCTTCCATGCCATTTCCCAGAAACTGGTATCAATAGACTATTTACACCTTCTGCCCAGAGCAGCCTGACTCCTCAGGCTATAAACTAGGTGTTAAGAGGCCTGTGAGATAGGAGGGTGCCTCTCTGTTCTCACACTCTTTTGTGGAACTCCCCACCCTGAGGGAAGTACTGGGCATTCCTGCCTGAACTGGAGAATATATAATCTTGGAGTCTTGGAACTTTTGGAACCACTCGTGGGATCCAGAGGAAGACTGCAGATCACTGCTCTCAACCAGACTGCAGACCACCACTCTCGACTGGACTGCAACCACCACTTTTCAACCAGACTGCAACCACCATCAGGCTGCAACCATCACTCTCGACCGGACTGCAATCACCACTCTTGACCAGACTGCAACAGCACTCTCACCAACAGGTTTTCCCCTCTTCTTTTACTTTGGACTTAGGGGGCCCAAAGAACACCACTCTGTTCATGCCCCAGGGTTCTGGGTTATACATTTGGGTTTTGTAGGTTAAAACCAATTGTTTGTCTGTATAATCGTACTTATTGTATTATTTTATTAAATTGTTATTCTGATTTACAATCTCTCTTTTGACTTGAGTTCATTTCCCCTGCTGGTTTACCTTTAAACCAGTGCAGAGATCTCAGTTGCAAGCTTCTCACCTTGCACCAGCATTTCTACCAGCACAGCAGCAAATGGGGACAGACAGTGGCGTGGTGGCTCCTCAAGATCTGGTAGATGAGCATGAAACGTGTACAACAGGGCAACTTTCATGAAAGCCTACAAGCCTGCTCAGAAATGTCAGTCCAAAGAGAACCAAAATCAGGCGACTCTTTGAGAACTTCAGGTATAGCAGAACACTGAGACAAGGGAGCACTTATCTGTAGCTTAACTTTGGAAGGTTACTTTGGAGAAATTATTTAATATTGTGATATATTTGAAATTATCAGGATTTTGCAGTGAGGGTCAGTCCACTCCTTTATTAAATAAGACATTATTTGTATGTGTTCAAACTACTCAAGCATCAACACAACCTGAGACCTGAAGTGGTCCTTCCTCACACATCAGCAGCCAAACCTAGCCCATAGCTGCAGTTGTCTAGGTGGAAAGCACAGCATCCACCTTCTTCTTGGTCATCAGCTTAAAATAACAGATTACGAGACAAGGCCCAGGCATGATTTTTGCCACTGCCTTTCAAAATGGACACCTGCTTTTAGGTCACTAAAGGCACTTACTTTTCTCTATCCAAATTAATTATTTCCTGTGTTCTTACCAAATCATTTTAGTCCTCATGTGCAAGAAAGAGGGATTTTATTTAGGTGACAAACAGAATGAACATCCCCGAGACAGCTGGGGAGCCCATGCTTCTACAGGCATTGGCACATGCATTTCCAAGGGCCAGCATTGCCTGAGACTTTGCAAGCAGTGTCTGGAGAAGCTGAGACACGCACTGCGAAGGAGCTGCTTTCCTCCTGGACGTGTAGCGTTTCCAAGAAAAGGACGTTCTGTTCTCCGCCACCTCTAAAAACAAAACTGAGTCTGTCATCTCCATGTTTGCTTTTCTGCAGCTGATATTTTTAAGTTGTTTATTAAATACAGTGCTGATTTAATTGAGTGTTTGTAGTAGCATGAGATCTGTGCAGTTGGTTTAAGCCAAGAGCCAGAAGGCATGCAGAAGAACTTCCCCCATCACGCTGACGTTACCAGGCCTCCATGGCTAGCAGAAAAACCCTTTCCAATCACCCCGTACTAAATCTCCTTAACGTGATTCCATGACCACCACCAACTGGGATGAAACCACTGTGAGAAGTTTTCTCAGGGTCTGAACTAATGCACAAAGGATCTCTCTTTATTTTACCATAATTGTCAAAAATTGTCTTCCAAATCCTGTTGCAACCACAATATAGAAAGAGTTCATGTAAAAATCTTCTCTCCTCACTGCATTTACCAGAATCACAGGACTCATGCTGCAGTGTTGTTGTATTGGAAACTATCATAAGAAAAGCTCATTACATTTCACTGTAGAAGTGACCAAACATGAAATTACAATAACAATTGTAACAATAACAATTTCAAGGGAAGATCTTAAAAGATCCCATTTCAGGAAAATGAAAACGCAGGGGTTTCGATCTGGAAACTGAAAGGAAGACTGTGCTTATGTAGTTACAATGCTAAAACAAATACTAGAAAATATGAAAATTGTCTTTGTTACAGTCAAATAAAGTCATTGCAAATTGAGTGCTTACACAAAATACATTAAACAAAAGCAAAGTTAAAAATATAATATTAAGACATAAATACACAAGAGGGAAATTCTAAATTAAATCAACTCTTTGCTTAATTCAATTCTTATAAAAATGACACTTTTCCAGAAAGATACCTTATTCTCCACATTTTTTTTCCCTCTCTACCAGGCTATAGAGTGAGAATGAATAAATGATTGTTTACACAGTTTAAATAATGTTCCATATCTCACATCCACAGATAAATGTGTGGGACTCAAGACATCCAGCAATATGAACAAGCTGCCAGGTCTCATTTCACTGTGGCTATCTTTCTTCCTGTCATTCTCCACGGTCCAAAGCCACTTCTGCAAGGGAATTGGTGATGTCTGTGTCCCCCCACCCCATGCTTTCCCCCAGAACAAAAGCAAATAACATGCAATGAAAACTGTGCCACCTTTCTCTCTGCTGCTGCCCTTCCACACAGGGGAGATGGACAGCTGCCTTACCCTGGGAGGCAGGGGGGTTTGTGTCTGAGCCCAGTCCCCCACCCACAGCAAAGGTCCACAGCTGAGCTGGAGAACCATGTGGACACTGGTACCTCTGCAGGGCTTGAGGGCACCCATGGGAGATGCACCACGACAGCGTCGGGAGAGACCCTGAAGAGAGAAACAAGAGGTGAGCTGAGGATTCCGTGCACCATGGGATCACTGAAATGGAGTTGAACAGCCATGGTGGGTGACACCTCGCCCCTGTTGTGGATTGAACACTGGCCTGAGCTATCAGCACTTGAAGTCCTCAGCCACCACTGTAAAGCTGTGCCTGGCCCTTGATGTAGCAGTGCCTGGCTGGGAGGTGAGGGAGCCTGACCTGAGTGGAAAGAGAACCCAAACCACTGCAAGCAAAGAGGTCAGTCTCTAGGAAACCTGGGTAGCAAAGCAAAGGCAGAGAGGAAAGGGAGCCAAATGGGGACAGAAAAGACAAGGAATGCAAACACCAGGTGCCACATGAGGCCAGTGGGAGAAACGTGGTAGAGAAAAAGATGGAGGAGGCAAAAACTGAGGAAAGGAAAGGGAAAAGAAGAAAATTACTTACTCCTCTTGAGGACGAGGCACTGGCCCTTGGAAAACTCCTAGTTAGACAAAGTCTTCCTTCTGTTTCCAAATTCATCATACACAAATGTGGACAAGAAAAAATTTCCTCCTACTCTTGACAAAACAAATTGGGACATACCCTATAACAAAAGCTACAGGAGGAAAGTCAGCATTGGCACGAGTACAAATGGGTCTGAGCTGACCATGAATGTGTTTAAGGTGGCAGCAAGACAGGTGGCTCTGGAGTGGTAAAGGACAGGAGCTTAATTAAGCATGAAAAGGAGCTTGATGCATTCATTAAAGGGATTATGTAGTGTGATCATCTGCAAAGACAGGCAACTTGTTCCAACAGTCTCAAAGACCCCCACCTCTGTTCCCAAATCCTACTGTGCTTTCTGCACCTTACTTTTGCCAACCTCTCACACTTTTCATGGACCTATGCTTTCAGCACCAGGTTTCAAGAATAAAGGACCGAGGCACAAAACAAATTTGGATGCTATTAATGTAGTGCCATACATATTTATTTTCTTACACAGATAAAACCAACTCTTTCACTTAGAAATATAGGGCCTATCAAGGGCTGCAAGAGTACATACAGATCCATCCCAAAATAATGCTTTCTGTATATTTCAGGAATGAGCCTTAACTATACTTAGGATACGGAATTTGTCTTCATGTGATGAGCCTGACCTCATCTTCTACAAAGGGAGAGGTTGTGAGCAAGCAGACACTCCTCTCATCTGCAAGGTCCAAATCACCGGTATATTTCATATATTTAAACTACTGATCTGGAACCCATTGCCATAGTGTCTGGGTGCCTCATAGTCTGCCTAAAAATAAACAAATATCAGTTACCCAAGTGGGTGACTCATACACGAGCCCCTTCCAGTGTGAGCGGGTTGGCTGGTTAATTAACCTGAAGTCTGACTAACAGATGATCCCAATACTATCCTCAAACTACCATCAAACCACATTAATTAGTGTGTGTAAAAGGGCCAAAGTGCACAAAGCTAGTGAACTAATCACCTCTTCCCTCGTACATCACGTGTTAGGAAAAATTCCTGCTTCCCAAACCAGAATTCATCCTTATTGACAAGAAATTCTCATCGAGCTCTTTCTGTCTCACATGCAAAATATGGGCAGAGGGGCAGGTTCTCATCACAGCACCAGTGAAAACCTTTTACCAAGCCATGAACTCAGCATAAAATTCAATCCACTCTTGAAATACTTGCCGCGATGCTCACACGGAGTGTTGTTGATGTATTTTATAACTTAACCTCACTTTCCATCCCCTTCATACTCCTAAAAATGCAGTCTATTGAGACAATCCTTCTGAATCTTGACCTCACAGGAAATATTTTTTAAAAACAACATAATATTTCGAAATTAAAATATTTTTGAATGAGCAGAGCCCATTGGGATCTGATAAGTGGGTCATTTCCTTGAGTTTACCTTTTTGTTTTTAAAAACTCCTGTCTACATATAGGTATACACACACACACACAAGAATATATGTATCTATTGATATACACATGCATACATATAGATATTTAGGACCGTAAGGAACTCTCTTTGTCAGGCCAGACTCAGCCCAGAAGGAGCTTTCCTGGCAAGCACAGGAACCTTTGCTATCCTTCGACACAGTAGCAGCCCTCTCACTGCCAGCAATAGTAGTTTAATTACCATTCAAAAATGCAGAAAAAAACCCCTGGGCTTAATTTCCCTAAAAAGCCACTATTCTCAATTGTTCCAAGAAAAACAAAGTTCACCTTTGAAGAAAAAAAAAATAAAAGAACAGATTTTGTGGTATGTCTCTGAAGTGTTACAATTGGCCACCTTTAAAAGACTCAAAGTTTAAACCCATGTCCTACTCCACATGTTGGTTTCTTTCCAGTCTGAGCAACTCCTCTGGGGTGGAGGGGGAAGGAAGGGGGATCCTGAAAGACACTCCTGATCTATAATCAGCAGCTATAACTTCACTTGGCTTTAGCTGGCTCCAGCATTTTCCAGGCTAAACCCCACCATTTGCATGCAGGGAAAACTCTTTGAAAGTCAATATAGAACTGCTGCTCCAAAGTCAACCTGAATTGACTTTTTCGGTCTCTCTGCAGGTGCTGGCCATGGTTGCTTTTTGACATCCCTGCATTACTTTGTGTGTACAAATGAGTGAAGCTGTTCCCCAGTGACTGACTTGAAGAGACTTATTACTATCAACAGCTACAGGAACTCTCTTTTTGCTCAAGAGATAAAAATGTGTGTTTTGGAGCCAGATAGGCAGAGTAAAACACACTGGAGTTGATGAGAAAACTCCTACCAACTTCAGTGGGGCCAGGAATTCACCCCTTCTCCTGGGGGCTGACAGGGATGTGCAGTTGTGCATCTTGGCTTTGGGGGTTCTTTCCAGCTCACACCCCACCCTAGGTCTGCCTCTGCAGCCCTGCAGCACATGCACACAGCAGGACCAGGTATAAGAGCTCGCATCACAAAGGGGTCTTGTTTCTACATCAATCCCAGCATTTTTCTGTACAGAATTCCATCCTGGACAGCGCTTTTTAATAAATGAGGAAAACACCTGGTCTTGTAACCACTCCTGCGGCTCCATGGAGCTGAACTGAGGCAACTCAAAGCTAAATATGCATGTACAATATTTCTTTTGGTGCTGCTACTTGAGTTTTCTATCAGCATTCCAAAATGTGTGAAAACAAAGATAATTCAGGTTTTCACCTTACTTTATTGACTGTTCCAAAGTGATGTTCACCGGTGCCTACATAATTATCTAAGTGAGATAATGCAGCAAACACCTTTTGAGCCACAGGACTGCACCATTGGATGAGCTGTGCATATTACTTGTACTGTGAAAAATACTGTTGAAGTAAGTAGGGTTTTGTGCTAAGTTATCCTTCAAAGTTGGGGTTTTTTTTTGTAGGAGTTATGAAAGTACATGAAAACAAATGGAAAAATGTGCTGTAAAGACAAACACAACTCTCACCACAAAAGCCATACCAAAGAAAGAAATAATTCTCAACATTGTTTTTTGTGGGTTTTGTTTCAGGGAAAATAATTAGCATGAATAGCATGAATATGCAGTTCTCTGACCTGACAGGAGTCTGAACAAAGGCAAGAAAATCTTCATCTTAATGTTGTGGGTTGTTCTTTTTTCCTTTTATATTTTAAGATGCTTGTGAATTTCATGGGATATTTTCTGCCTGGTGTTGGGAAAGTGCAGACGATTTCATGTGCTACACCTGACCCTTTTCTCTCCACTGAATGCTTTTCTGGACATATAATTGTAGTTTCCTTTTGAGCTTCCTTATTATTCTAGAAAAGAACCCGTAGCTACAAGGGAAACAAAACAGCTTATTTTACATGAAAATAGCAGGAAAACCAATTATACAGAGGATATCTTCAAGTTTATCCACTGAACGCACATGAAAAATAGAGACATTTTAATTATTTTGAGTAAAAGTCGTGTGATGCTGAAATCAGTAGCATCCTTTCAGCATTAGCAAAGCCTGACAGTCTGTGCTGGGGGTCAGTGTTATCTCTGTGTAATGGGGTTTTCTCATTTATTGCAGGTATATACAGCCCTGTCATCAAACTGATGGGTTTTTTCTGCCTCTTTTAAGGAAAGCAGGAGATGAAACAAAAAATTAGAAAATCCCTGTCACAAAAGCAATGAATGACTTTAAAAAATATTCCAACTACAAGTTTTATTTCTGTCTGAAATATGTCATTTGTCCCAATGTACTGTGTGCTGTGACATTACACTGCATTAAAGGGACTTCTGCCATGAATGTTGCTAAAGGAAAAAAAAAAAACCACTTTGGGGATTGTGTCTGGATTTGTTTTTTGAATTAAGGGGTTTTTTTCTTACCTTAAAGTCCCTATGTAGAAAATACCTTCATTTTTTAATTTGTTTATTTTTTCTTAATTTCAGTACCTGAAAAAGAATTAATCCCTTTTGCTTTGGTGAAGTCCTGTGGTGGAGTAATGCCCCTATGCCTAAGGGACTGCTCATCCTCAGGGTGAGCCCTTCTGTTTGGTTCCCCAGGGGAAGAGCTCCCCACTTCTCCCTCCCCTTCTTCCTGTTGCCAGGAGCTCAGAGATTTGCCCCCATTTGAGTGCCTCGTCCATTGCTCATCTACCAAGCAATTCCTACAGGATCCAGAGGACTTCAAGGTCCCTTCCAACCCAAACCATTCTATGATTCTATGACACGACTCAACAACATGGGCTTGGCCACTCTCTCCTTTCTCTGTATCATAAAGCAACGAGAGCAGCGAGTTCTATCTTCACAGTCTGCATCAGTGCACTCAGGTACGTGCAGTTACACTCCACCCATGTGGTGCACACATGCTCTGGACCATTCCAGCTCATGGAGATCAGACTTTGCTCCAAATGAAAGCACTTCCCAGGTGCCACATATCCTGATATCCTGATATACGTATCCTGATATACATATCCTGATCCTGGCCAAGCCGAATCAGAAATAAGATCTAAAGTCTGTGGAGACCTCAGAATCCAGAGAGTTTGCCATGAGGTTTTTGTCATGATACCAGTGACAGAGGGACTTGGAACACCCTGTGATCATCTGGTCATGAAGAAAGGACTATCCTAGTGCTGTATTGTAACACTGTTGGTGTCACTGTATTCAGGCAGACAGATTTCAAAAATCCATTCGGAGCCCTGGTCCCTGTGATTCAGTAACCAGCTGATCCTGCAACATCTGTGCCAGCCCTGTAAGCCCCAGAGGCATGTCCACTCTGTGCCAGAAGTGCACGTGTCTGTGAGAGACTCAGTCCATACTGCCCTGCCTCGCTCTCACATCACAGCCCTGAAATACCTGCTAAGCACCATCAGCACCGGCAAAACCGTGTCAGTCCCCACACTGGTTTACACCAGCAGCACAAACTCAGGCTTTGAGCACAATCCTGAGGTATTCTGGTACCCTGCCATGAGTTCTGTCTCAAGCTCCCTCACCCACCATCCTTCTGAAATTCGAGAAGGAAATTACAGTCTGTCATTGCCCCCATTTCTACCAACCCATCATCATCCAAATTTGACTTTGTGAGGGTCCTACTCCAGGCATATCCAGGTTGTTGTTACCTTTCTGCTGAGCAGATTTACCCACCAAACAAACTGGCAGGTCCACATCAGGTTCAGGCCCGGGTCTCTCTGAAAGTCACTGCATTGGGTTTTGGCACAGGCAGCCAAATCAGCCCTGGTGAATGCCAGAGCTGTCTCGGTCTGTATCACCTGATTGTTCATGTTGCAGGCCATCAGTGCTGCTCAGCATCTCCAGGCTACACCAGAGGTTCCCCTGAAAGACTTGTCCATAGGGGACATCTAAAGAGCAGCCGCTCCTCCGTTCATCTCTTGCCTCCCAAACTCCGGGCCATGACCTGGTCCAGCACAGATGGAAAGGCTGTCCTGCCCCTGGGCTTTAAATAATCCTCAAGTTTCAGTGTCATGGAGCCCTGCTTGAGATCTTCATACAGTAAAACAGAGAAGTGCAATCAATCAAAGAAACAAGTAATACTGTGTACAGCAAAAGAAATACAGTTTTACTCTCTACAAGCAATGTCTTAAAGCTGAGGTTGGATTCTTCCCAGATACCCAGGAAAAGATGATTTGTTGCTCCTTTCCTATCCTAGGAGTGGTAACAGGTCTATATATTCGTGGAACTGAAGGAGCCTGATGCTTCTGAGGTCCCTGAAATTTTGTCTTATTTCGTCAAATAAGTTAAAAATCTGAAGAGGACAGAGTGATAATATGAGCACATAGTATCACTTGCATAGCTGTAATTTAGCCCATCTCACAAACCCCTTTCCTGCAGCTCCCTGGACCTCTGTGGGAACTGAGGCCAGGACAGCAGGACATGTGCCACCCAGACCTTCTTCCTGGAAGAACAGAACGTTTCGCATGTGCTGTACAAGAGCACAGCACAGCAAAACGTGTGTGTCAGAGACCTCAAATGGGACATCTCTATGTGGGTATGTATCCATGTCTATTTTTTTCTGGCTGACCCAATAACGCCAGGGGGACCATTCACAACTATGACAGGGACTCCCATTCACTGTTACAAAAGTAGTAACATCCAGGAAAGGCTGGGGTGGTCAGACAGAGACATTCAGGCTTCAAACCACCACCACAGGATCTCCTGGAGCTCTTCTGACAAAGCCCTTGGTCTCTGTGGCTTAGTCGTTCTCATTAATTGCATAAAACTACTCTCCCTTTACTGCTTTCTAGCTCTTGCAGTAACTGCAGAGGTTCAAAAAGCATGCAAGGAAGCACCCCAAAAACCTGGGGTTTGTTTCTTCATTTTGATTTGGTAACAGAAATGCATATGAATTTGCAAGTGGTTGGTTGATTCATGTTTTCATAAGAAAATCTTTTACTTCCTGACTATCTCCACCTTCTCCAGATACAGGTCACATCCCCCAGCAAACACCCTTAAGGAAACGCAGCTTATTGCAACCTCCTTCAGCTGGAGTATCTCAGACCAGCTTTTAAGAGATAGCAAACAGTGCCAGCAAAGTCCTTTTCAACTGATACGACTGCATCAGCACTAGGACATTTGCCAGCACAGCTATTTTTTGGCAAGAGAAGGGTGAAAAGCCACTGTTCCAACCAACACAACTACGCTGGCAAAACAGAAGCACAGGGCCACTGCATCCCTGATAGCATGTCTCCTCTGTCCCCCTTCACTGGTCCCACCTTCTCCCACTGTAACTTACACATGCTGTTCTGGGTATGCCCAGGAAGGGGAGGGATGTACTGCTGCCTTCTCATGTGGATAAAGCCAAAATGTCTCATGTAAACAGGTCCAAACGATGCTGCAAATCAATTCATTCACTCAGTCACTCATCACCTCGTTGAGTCCCTAACATGACAGGGTCTTCTCAGATATCAGCTCACTACAAAGCCTTGGTTTCAAAGGGAAAAGCTTTGAATGATCTTTGTGCAGGAAAAGATACATCGTGTTGGCAACGAGAGCTGCAGAGCTGTCGCTTGGTCTGTGGGGCACTGCTGAAAGAAGCAAACACCCAGCGGCGTGGCTGCAGCCCCGTGGCTTTAACGAGCAGTGAACTTCACAGGAGAGTTGGGGCTGTTTCGTCAATAACGTTTGCCCTCCCACCTCTCTCCTGTGAAAAAGGAGCGAAGTTCAATTCCGAGCTCCGCGCTAATGCAACTGTAAAATTACAGTTTAAAAAAAGCTCAGAAAGGGGAAGCTGAGGGGCTGTTTCAGCAGCAGCCGTAGTTCAGCCTTGCTGCAGTGACCCAGGTGGGTTCCCCTGGGCGAGGACACGCTGACAGAGTTACAGCTTCAATCACGATGTTTTGGCAGAGCAAAGAGCTCAGGGAGACTTGGCACAGCCTTGGATGCAACTTCCAGAGCTCTGCAGGCTCGCACCTTGGCTCTCATTTTAACAATCAGTGCATGGTGCAGTCTGACGGTGCCTGGAAGGAGCCTGTGCCATAGCTACACATGCATGCAAGCAAGCTGAGGAACAGGTAGGGAAAATCAAAGTATATGAAGCTGCATTTCTGCTGGCATGCATGTAAATCCTGATGACAGACTCTAATCCTTCTTGTTAACGTCCCTAAATTTCTTGCTACGGTTTAGCAAGTTGATGCTATTTGGGCAAAATACCACAATCAACGTATAAGTTGGCAGGCAGGGCAAATTGAAAAGGTTTTGAATAATGTTGTTCCAATTCCTAGCTTGAAAGCTTATAGCCCACAAACAACATAACATGTAACAAGACTGTGTATTGATTTCATTAAATAATAGCACTAGGTGGGGGGAAATTGTTCTGAAAAGTGGCTTTTAGGAAAATCACTTTATAGTCCATAGCATCTGATAAAAATCACGGTGCTATCAATCCAGACCAAGGGGAGAAAGAGCTGAATCAGAGGCCCTCGGGATGCAGCGCCAGTCTCTGCTGCAAGGGTGTGGGAATCCTGCAGCAAATTTTACTAATTCTCCTCCAGCCCTGCAGTAGCAGCATGTGACTGCAATCCCCCAGCCCCGGGCTGCTGCCAGCCCCGCTCGGCCCTGCGTCCCCAAGTGCCACCACTGAAATCCTCCACGGTAAGAGATAGCATCAATCCTTCTGAGCAGTGCTTGTGCTTGGACCAGGCAGGTTGTGCCATAACGTATTGTGCCAGAATAAAATGTTTTAAACTAAAAGAGCAGAGATTTAGACTGGATGTTAGGAGGAAATTCGTTACTCGGAGGTTGGTAAGACACTGGCACAATGAATTGCACACAGGTTGCCCCGAGAAGCTGTGGCTGCCTCATCCCTGGAGGTGTTCAAGGCCAAGTGGTCTGAGTGCAGTCATTGGCCATCTGCAAAAGTGAATTTCTGCCAGATAAATGTACCCAACCTCTCCTCTGCCTCCCTTACCCCAAAACAGCCCTAGTAGGGAAAAGACTGCTCAGGGCATATCCAAGGGGCTTTTTCCATCACTATTCTCTCAAGCACCCTCTGGATGTCATCACACTTCCAATTGGTGTGGCTCTGGGAGGGTCACCAGAGCCTGGCCTCCAGTAAGACAAAAGGGAAAAGCCTCAAAAACTGACAGATTAGGTCCTGCTCAGAGCAGCATGGACTGTGTTAGGATCTGTGGGACAGCCGTTTAACATCATCATTAAGTTTCCATCAGGTGACACCACTGCCCCTGCCAATTCACTGGGTAGATCCCAGTTAATTGTCACCTCCCTGTCCCTGGCTCCTCTCATTCAGAGCAGTCTGTAAAGGCACAGACCTTGCCAGCCAGAAGCATACTATAAGTAGTACTAGTAGTGGCACTGTTATTATTAGCTAGTCTTGTATTTATTTTTTAGGAAGTTCTACTGCTGGACTGCAGACCTGTCTGCAATGCTTTTCTAAGGGGGGGTTGGGGAGGGCAGACTCCCCGGCACCAAATCCATCATTAATCTATTTTGAAAACAAGATCATGTTTTCCAAATAGCACTGCATGACTCGTTCCTATTCTGCCAATACATTTTTATGGTGGTTTGGGATTTTTAGGGGGTTTCTTGGTGGTGGGGGAGGAGCTTAATGACTGATAAGTGTACTAGCCTGCTTTGCAGCGAGCCAGAATAGTCTGTGCCCTCATCCTGGGCTGCTGAGTGAGTAAAGCCCTTCTGCACTGGGTGGAGAGTGGGTCCCCGGGAAGCCCTCTTCACAGGGACTGGCTGTAATCCATCCAAGCTGGAGGATGTGCCCGTTTCAATACACAGCAATATCTGGAGGCAGCTGGATCACCGGCCATGCACGCAGGAGGTTGGCTCAGGCACACGCTGTGGGAGCGTAGTTAACACCCTCAAAAAGCTGCCGTGACTGCAGCCCAGCGAAATGTGGGGCTGGATTCTCCACCAATGCTCTGTCAAGCTGAGCTTTAACTGCCTTGTCCGGCTGGAAATGCCGCCTCTGCTGCAGCGCAGCATCCCTCGCTCCCCGCGGGGCTTACCCGGCTGCTGGAGGGCAGCCTGACCTCACAGGAGCGCTCTGCCCCTGCCTGGGGCAGGTGCCTGAGATGGGTTCCTGCAGGCCCCAGCCACATTTGCCAAGTGCAGAGGTCCCTCTTCTGTCACTGCTGCGATTAAAAATGAGGCTCAGTTACAGGCTACATGTCAGAGCTGGTCTGAAGGGTTTATGGTGCTTGAGTACAGGCAGATGCTCCAAATCCGAGTGGATTTGCCCTGCACCTCAGCACAGACTAGCTCAGGATGGAAAGCTGGTTCAATCTCCAACTGCTGCTGTTTAAGGAGATGTGTGTTGTCCAGATAGGAAGAATTGAGCTGGCTGCTGGCAGCCACTGTGAGCAGGATCAGGAGGGACAGGCGAGGACCATCAGCCTTGCAGTGAAGACAGTATGGAAAGCGAAACCCCAGCATTTTAGCTCATAGCTTTGGACCCCCTTTGGGGAATTCCCAGCATTCAAGACGCTATTTCCTTTCTCCTGGGGTCCCTCAGGAGCTTTAGGGCAATTACAAATGCAAGTGGTGAAGCACAAAACCTAGCTTCTCCCTGGGATAGAGGAGGAAGCCTGGCTCTGCAGCAAGATTTTCCAGCAGTCTGGAGGAGCCGTGCTCACTCTGAGCTTCTGCACCTCCCCCGCCTCCAGCCCGGCACTAACGTGGGTAAAAGGCACCCGAGCAAGAAGCAGCAGAGGTGAGAGCACAGACCTACAGTTCAGAAAACACAGTCTACTTCCAGTGCCATCTTTTCCTCCTGATGGTCCTGTACAAGATGCCTGCCTGGCTCCATACCTCGGTTTCCCTCTCCGTAAAACGGGCTAGCAGCCACCCTTCTGGTGAGGTCTCTGACAGGTGGGGAGGGGAAACACTGCTAGTGCCATCGCCTGGCTGCTGCCCTGGGGAGAGGCAGGGGGCTGGGGGCAGGTAGATGTGTCAGCTGCGTAGCAGGAACAGCAGAAAGGACCTTAGCACCTGTTTTTTCCACAACATTCAGTTCAAAAAAAGAGGAATCCTGGCTAAAGGAAATGAAATTAAGAAATTCAGGTGAGAAAATGGGTGGCTGGCAAAGTCAAACAAATGGGGAAACTGAGGCAGAGACAAGCTTCAGTTGAGAATCAATCCATTGACACTGAAAAGCCTCTTCAGCAGAGGGCCTCATCCACTCTTGAGACTAGGACATTCCTGGCAGTCCATATACTGCCTCTAAATATTGCAGAAAGTCCCAGCTGCTGCAGAGAAAGGAGTCTTCCCCCCAGGATAGTGCCACACCGGCTCAGGAGAATGTGAGTGTGCTGCAAAACAAATCTCTTGAAGAGGCTACTGGGTGCTTTGCTCTTTTAGAACAGCATTGTGCTTATTCATCTCTGTGCAATGTCCCCTGTGATCACACACGGCTGCATGCAATACTGGGGAAGTTAGGAGAAATTCAATTATATTGATTTACAGAAGAAAGAGACAATAACAAATGTAATGGGTAGTTGCTATTCCATATTTTATCGTGAGCCATTAAGACTTCGGGTTCTAATATCCTCTACCTTTAGAATGAAATTAAAACAATCATTTTCAGGATGAGGTGCTTCTCCACACAGAGCCTGGAGCTGCCAGCTAACCAAGCGTTGACACACATAAATCAAAGCCTCCTCAAATCTGGGTGCCCTCAGATACTTGCTGGAAATCAGTGGAAGAAGGCTCCTCTCAGTAAAAGTGCTTCTTGGTACAAAATATGACAAGCAGGTGCCCCACTCATTGTGCAAACCTAGTTGTAGACTGGATAAATACACAACAGGAATCTGAATCTGCAGAGGCTTCTGTTTGACACCCATGCTTTGAAGATCCACCTTCTAATTACTATGTAGGTGACCACAGTCTATAGCAGGGAAATAGAAAACTCAAAGTATTAAGCTAAAGCAAGTAGAGAATTGTGCTGGTCTGTAGCATGTTACAGGTACCAGTGATTTTATGGGAGACTTGAAAAAAAAAACAAAACAAAACAAGAACAAAAAAAACCCCAAACCAAACCAAAAAAAACCAATGGATTTTTGAGAGGGGTAACAAAACCAGCCATCCAGATGTGAGGCTACCAGCTAAGGAGTCCCTGGCATCACCTGCTGCTGGATACACATATCACTACTGGCAGCTTAATGTGCTGCTGCTCTGAAGCTAGGTGTGCAGCTCCACTCCCACAAAGAATAAAGCCCTGAGCCTCTCCTAACTGGCTTTCCTCCTCTGGCTCCCCTCTCATTAGGTTTGCAGTACCACGATGACCCAGATGGAAAACAAAGTGCAACGAATTCTCCAAACCTCTTCCTTTCAAGCAAACACAGTCTGAAACCCCCTCATGGATAGGTATGCTGCTAGTGGAGGAGTTTCCCTCCCTAGCATTCAGAATCTGCTGGGGACACATAACCAGGCAGTCACTCTGTCTAACACAGTCTGAAAACAATTGTTCTTTTTTATGGGCAAAGGCTAAAAAGCTGCTGAGACACATTCCAGCATTGTAATATTGCTCTGAATAGAAAACAATAGGATAAAACTCTGGCTTCGTGAAGTATAGCATTTTTATGTTAATTGTGGTTTAGAAGCCCTGCTCAGTGGTTGAATGAGTGGCCATTTGTTTGCATCATCTTAAGCTACCACTGCATGCAGTTTATGGCAATTTAACAGAGTATTTATAGACAAGGCTAATAATTTCCCTGCAGTTTTTCTTAGCTCCTTGCCATCATCTGACACCTTGAATGGCTCTTGCTCACCCACTGCCTGGACCGAGCAGCAACGTGCTGCCAAAGCAGCAGTGATGGGAGCAACTTTTGGCTACCTAAGGCACGGCCCCTTGTTCCCAGCAATCAGTCTCAGAGTCGTACATCTCTCTCCCTGATGCTATCAATGCTGAGGACTTTCCAAAAGTCCCCCTTTAAGAAACACCACAGCACCTCCTGCACTGGATCTGGTGGGACCCTGGTGCAGCTCCCACGGGATGTGAGGAAGACTGCTAACACACCCAGCCTTCCTCCACTGAGCAGACCAGAGTGCTGCTTCAGCTCACAGCTGCCTGGCACTTCTCCAGGTGATGCTTGCTTGCATTTTAAAAGCAAGCCACCCACAGCCAAGTCCCACCACAGGTGGTTTCCCCAGCACTGGCTTTCTGCATGAAACCCCGAGGCACCTCATGGTCCCAAAGCACCAGTGGGTGGAAAGTGGCTCCCTGAGCCCTGCACATGAGCCCACTCCAGAGCACTGCTCCTGCTGACAACCTCCAAAGTCCTTTCTCTGTGTGGGGAGAGTGCAGAGGGCAGTTAGCTCCATCAGGCTCTTCCCTCTGTTTCACACTTGTTTAGAAGGATGGATGGATGGATGGATGGATACATGCATGGATGGTTCAGTGCCTCCACATCCTCAAGGATACCCAGCTCCTGCAGGGCAAATAACTGAGGGCTGGCTCTACCCCAGCCTGGGCCTGGAGCTCATCCTTCCAATGCGTTTAGACCACCTTTGGGGAGAGATGACCTGATGTTTGGGTGGAGTCCAGGCAGGTGGGAGGGGGCTCTGGGGCTTCCCTGGGGTGCAGGGCAGGGGTGTGAGGGGAAGCAGCAGCTGCACACCTTCCCTAGGGAGCAGAGAGCTGAGAGACGAGTTTCAGTGCCAGTTTCAAAGGCACATGCTTCTCACAATTAACCCTCTGACCTTCCTGCATGCCCTAGGCCAGGGTAGGGTCAGGCAGAGCAGATTGCTCGATTAGGCTTTGTGTATCTCTGTGGGTGGAGATGCTACATCCTTTCTGGGTGCCCTATACTCATGTTTGACCATCTATGACATTCAGGCAGGCTGGGATTTAATCTCAGTCAACATCTGAAAATGTCATCACAGCTGAGCAGAGCTGCTCATCTTCATCCTTATCCCAAGTCTCCTCCCTATCTGTGTAAAACTGTCACCCTCTGCCTGGCCCCAGTCTAGCTCTGCTTCTTGGGAGCCTGCACCACCTCAGAGGTACCATCACGTTAGGACAGGAGACAGTCTCTCTGCTAGACCAGCTCCCCCCTCTGAGCTCACCATCCATTTGATAATTCACAGAGTCAAATATTCTACCTTTTGCCATTTAACCTTTGTTGGCAAAGTTAATTTGCAGAGGCAGATTGTGAGCTCTGTGGGACAGAAACCACATTTTTCTACTGTGTTGTACATAGTAACAGTTTCTATGTAATATTCCATAGAAATAAGAGTCTTTATAGGACAGACTAAATATAACAGCTCTAATGAAGTTACCTCTGGTCTTAAACATAACATGTTGCCTTTTCAGCCTGCAGGGCTTCAGTACGTGTATTGTTCCCCTTTCTCAAAAACAGGGGAGTGGGATGGCTGGTTTTTTTTGTCCTCAGGCAGCTTTACCAGCTGTTTTTCTGTCCTCATGCAGATTTACCTGCCTCCTTTTTGTCCTGGGAGCCGTTTCAATACATTCTTTACTTTCCAAATATTGCATGGTGACCCTTAGGACATGTCACATCCCTCTTTTGCCACCTCCTCCTGCCCAGACCACTTCCCAGCTCTGTCCCACCACTCCACAGCCTCCTCACCCTCACCCCTGCCACTGTGTTTCTTGGCATCTCCATCCCTCATTACTGCCCAGAACTACCTAAATCTCAGCAGAAAATAGGTCTGCCACCTTTTGCTATGCTCATTTTTTTTTTTAATTTTCTGTTACTGTGCCTAAAAATGAGGAGATAAATCTTATGTGAGAGCAAACGGAATCATCCCTCAACCTGAGGATGAACAAAATGAAGCCTTGCCTGATTAGCTAGAGCGGAATTGAAACTTCCCTCTAAAAGCTCTCAGCATAGTAGCCTAAAAACTGAGGAAACTTTAATGACCTCAGCTAATGAATTAGGTTGCTCTGGTTGATTCCTGCTTGTGAGTTACATGGCATCACACGCAGTGCAGCAACGCAGCCATCCGGGTGAAAAATGTGTGCAATCACCTCCAGGCTCGCAGACAGTAATGGAAGACAAGGGATTCCTGCCTGGCCCCGAAGAGAGAGTGCCTTGGATCACTGCACCCTAAACATGTAAAGTTATTAAATGTGTTTGTTGGGACCATCTGCTCCGAGAGCTGCAGCGGGCAGGCAGGAGGAGCTGCCTGCCATGGCTTGTTGTCTGTAGCTGCTTATCTGGAACCCAAGTCACAGTTGGCTGCTGGTCCAGAACTGAGAAGCGAAAGGCACCCAAATGAAGTGTAGTCAGCTCGAGCAAGGCTTTAGCATTTCGCTCACGGGCTGCCTCACTTAAAATCACTTACAACTTCTGTTCCACATGCAGAGGGAAAGAGCACTCCAGAAGTCACAGATACTCTACAGACGCACAAAAATAAACAGTGGCTTAGCTAAAATTGTGTATAGATATGAGGAGGGAGGGGAACCCACTGTCCTTATTATGGATTTCAGGCTTACAGATAAAAAGAATCTCATTTCCTTTTCCTACCTGCTCTCTGCATCCTCTTCCATCACAGGGAGTGTTTGAAGAACCCAAATAAGCAAAGAGTATCTGACAATGTGCCACTGCAGATGCAGTGGTGGCACTTTCTATTTGCACCCAATCACCTTTATTGTCTAAAACTGACATCATACCCTTGTAAAACAAGCCAGAGACTCTGCTCCACACCCCTTCACTAGAATAGGTACACCTGCTATAGCTATACCTGTAGAACTCTATTGGCAGAATAGGTTACACTCATTACCTGTACCCAAAAGTGTGCTGCATGAAATTTGTGGAGAAACTCCTTTAAAATACCCATTTTTCATTGCCTGTGAAGGCCAGATCCAGGCAATAGCACTCTGTACTGTGTGCATTGCAACAACCTGTAGATCACTGTGTGACATGAGACTTACCTGCAGACTGCCAAGCTGTCCAGGAGCTCGAGACGGGAGACCTCAGTGCTTCTGACTAACCTGATGTGCTCAGGGCCTGTGGGCCACTGTGCACCACTTTCCCTCATGAAGCAGGCACCTCTTAGCCGAGGTCGTGAAGTCACTCTCTTTGGCAACAGTGACCAACACAAGTTACAGCCAAAAGCCTCTTGGCTGGGGTTGTTTTCTACAATCTCTGTGGCTGCCTTTGTAAAGGGCAACCAGGCAGGGTGGAGGCTAATGCCACTGGTCAGCTGCCTGGCTCCTGGATGGTGTTCCAGGTAGCAGTAGGGAGTTTTCTGCCTGAGGGGGATCTCAACTTGGGATGTTCAAATTCCAAGTAGCGCTTCAATTTACTGAGGTAGACCCAGAGGTCTGTGCTTACAGGAGCCTGAGATGATCTTTTGAGCACAACATTGTCATGAGGAGCCAGCCACCTGCCAGCCCCAAGGTCTCCAGGCTGGGGCCGCAACTCTATTCCAAAAAACTAACCTCTTGCAATATTCTCTTTTTCTGTTTTACCACTGAGAAACTCTGTGTTTTCTCATGTTGCCAACTGCACCCAGCTGTCACCACCAAGCAAAGGCAGCTCAGCAGCCACACCCACTCTGGCAAGCCAAGTTTGAGAGCGTGGCCACACAGCCAGGGGGAAGAGCTGCACCAGAGAGACTGTGTGAGGGGCAGCAGAGAGGATCTCCCTTCTGCTTTGCTCTCTGTGTTTTCTCCTTTTATCGCTTACATTCCTTCTTTACCTTTTCCCGCTGTCTTCTTCCTCCTCTCTCCCTGATAACAAACCCACCCTTGGTTCCCACCAGAGCTCAGCGGGTTCAGCCTCTGACATTTGCAGCTCCAACACTGAACTAAGCTGTGCTTTCTCTCAGACAAGAATCATCAGTTCCACCATGAAGACTGCTCCCTAATCTCTGCACCTCCATCTCCCCACACAGCTTTTTCCTCACCAGTCCCCAGAGTCCCCAAGCTCTCTGGGTGAGGTTAAGCTTGGAAACTACAAGCAGATGTCCATGGTGGCAGAGGACAGCATTTGGCTGGATCAGGAAAGCAGAGCACTGTGGATGCCTGAGCTTTGTTGCCAAACCCACAAATCCTTTGTGGGTGCATGCAGGCATGGGGTGTCCCTCTGTCCAGCCGTGTTCGGACCTGCAGCTCTCCCCTCCCAAACTGGCATCTCTGCTCACGTCGTCACTCCATTCTCTGCTTCCAGCACTTGCTCAAAGTCAAAGCTCGCTCAAACTCAACTGGCATTCACAGTGATTGGGCTGGGGTACCTATATCCTTTATTCCCAGAGTTTTTCCATGCCACAAGGAGCAAATACTCTTCAGATTTAGTTTAGTGCAAGAATTTCTTTCATTAAATGCTCACTAGAAACCCCTCACCTTATCCATGCTGCTAATGCTGCACAGGACTTGGCATTAATCCAACATGCAGCCACCAACACTCAAATTTGTTGCTAATAAACATGAAGAAATGCTTGGCTGCTGATGCATCCATGACCTTGTCTCTGGCATCACAAGGAATTGCTGTTTTCCCCTTACCTGACTTCTTCTCTTCCATTTTCCAGGATGCAAAACAATCAATCATGGGGGCTGGGAGGGGGGGCTGGAAGTTGGGGGGAAATGCTCTTTTTTGCTCCCGGAGAAGGGAAGAAAGGAGCTGCAGGACACTTCTAGCCCAAGTAAAAAGCATCAGGCAGTCTGGCACCAAGTCATCCTACAGAGAAATTAGCAATGATCTCCACTGCAACAGGAACAGGAGCTGGCTGGATATTTGTCAGGATTTTGGCATGTGTGGGTTGGGGTTGGTTGGGGTTTTTTGCTTTTATATAGATTAATCTAGAAATGGAATGCAGAGGTGCTCCTTTTATAGTGGCTCAGCTGAGAAAATGTTGATTTGCTGTTTTTGTGAGTGTTTAAGTGATAAGGTTCCTCTTGCTTTCACTGAACCAGCCCATTTCTACATCATGGACACACCGGTTTGCTTCCTCTTTGCTCGTTTGTGAGGAATATATATCAGCTATATAAATGTTTGTTTGTTTTCCGTGTTTGTATTTCAAACCTCCTTTTTTTCCTCTCCAGGCATCCTTATTGACAGACTAATAAATAGTACAGCCTCTCTTTCCCATGGATTAGGAGGGCTGCAACTATCTGTTCAAATGCTCAGAATAATCCATTTTTTCACTGCACGTAATAGGGGAGGGGAAGAAAAAGCATCATAACCTGCAATGGGCAATCAGGCAGGAGAACAGCGTGTACACAAAATGCTCCGTAGCAGCTCTGGAATTACACTGTACCTGTTTCTGAAAGCTTCATTTTTCATTTCAGGATTTTGTATACCAGAAGATCCAGCTGCAAGCTTGAATCACTGTATTCCCATCCAGGCAGCTCACAGAAATTGTGCAGGAGGAAAACCATATACCAGCATCAAGAGGTTTATTGTTTTCAGCAGGCCAGGTAAGAATGGGTGTTTCAAAACAACAGCGTGCCCTGTATTTCTGGAAATGAAGAATTGGGTCTTGAGTCAAGAGCAATCTTCTGGTCTTCTCAAACACCCAAATATCTCAGGATGCCACAGCCTCCCCTCCTTTCCCAGACTTGGTGCTGAATTTGTTAGGCCTGTGCTGCAGGGTGGGACCAGACATGGGAAAGCCACACCAGATGTGCAGGCAGGATTTGCATCTCTGATGTATTATGGCTGCAAAGCCCAATGCTCTAGGCAAGACCAAGGCAATGGAACTTACTAAAATCACTGCTTTTCCTCAAAAAAAAGTAATTTCTTGCCTTTACCACAGGGACGTTACCCACGGACTCATGGAGATTTGAGAGCACAGGGCATCGACTGGATAAAACTGGCAGGAGTAAAGGAGAAATGAGATATGAAATTAAATAATGGATTATAACACTTGTCTCTTGCCTGTGAAAATCTGGAAAATAAGAGATGGGAATGTGCCTAGCACCAGAAATACCATTAATAAAGGCTCATGGAAGGTTTTATTTTTATGAAGACATGCTCAAAAGGAAGACAAGCAAAGCATGGTTCTAAAACAAATATAATTTTTCACAGTCAAAAAGATTAGTCTTGCTCAATAGTCTACAGCTAAGTGGGAAGAGGTAGTAATTAGGTGACACAAGACAAGAAAGAGAACAACACTGCAATCTTACAAAAAATATTGGAGGGCTAACGCTTTTATACAAAGACAGACACTTCTTAGTTATAAGATGGGAGATTTACTTCAAACTCAGTTTGGTGAAATGCCTTGTTTAAGGCTAGGTTGTAAGGGCTGTCAGAGATACAAAACTCAAAAAGATGGTGCTAAAAAAGCCCAGTGAGGATTCACTGCTACTGCAGATCACAGCTGCAAATCCTGGCCAGAAAACCATGGTGGGCTGAGTGAGACCATCGCAGCCCCAGGAAGTGGTGATGCAGAGCCAGGATTGCAAGACCCAAGAAAAGATTTGCAAAGCCCAGTGTCTTTGCAGAAAGGCTTTCCCATCCACTGTGAAAGTATGCATGGGCTTCTGCAGCTCCACTGCTTCAACAAGAACACAGTGAGCACCTACAGAAACATACCTTGAAAGAAACCCCAAGGGTCCATCCCCATGGGGCCGTGGTACAGAGATGAGGAGGGGAACCTCTCACAGGGATCTCTCAAGAAGTCAAGGCACTCAGCAGGTGAAACATGAGCATCAGCATGAGGGTCTCTTATAAACTGAACACTTCTATGAGTGGGTAGAGAGACGCTCAATAAAAGGGTTGGAAAGAAACTGTAATTGAGTTCATTGCTGACCTCAGCTAGCACAGTGGGAAAATAATTTCTGTCGTGGATAGAGGCAAGCTACACGTCTGAGGAAAACAAAATATTGAACTGTTTCTTTCAAGTAACAAGCTTCTATCCCAGAGCTGAAAACATCTTAAGCTTCAGCATTTGGACTCATGTTCCTCAGCTTGGATGGAAACCTGAGTTTCCAGAGTCCCTCATGGGTTAAGGGGAGAACAGACACCTCTGAGATGCAGTTCAGCTCAGCTAGTTTAGAGAACTAGCTTAGAAGGAGATGAGCCACATCCAAGAAAGGAGTATTTTTCTCCATCAGATAAAAAGAGGGGCTTTACAACACAAGTATCTACACATGAGCTGGTTGGTCACCATCATCTGAAACCAGGGTGGGATTCATCTTACCTAACTGAAGGAAAATTTGTAGTACAGGAGCTTGCAGGGAAAAAAATAAAGAGAAGCAGAATTAAAGAAGGGAACAAAAACAAAATAAAAGCCCAATTCCCAGTAGTAGGTGAAGGCAATGTAGAGAGCGATACCTCTAAAGTAAAATGAAAAAGAGACAGAATAAAAAAACCTCTAAGCTAGTGTTTCTGAACATACTGAAGGAAGCCAGATTCACAGGCCAAGGTTGGCACAGGCCTGCTGATGCTGGGAAAATATATATATTGATTTTGGATCATTGTTCTTAGAATCCCAAAATAGCATGATTAAAGATTACAAACCAGTAACAATGTGTCTAAAAGTCTATCTGCCAGTCACAGCATAACAACTATGGAAACAACAGATAACAAACCACAGCTTGTCTATTACAAGTTAAAGTGGTCCAGGGGGGAAGAAATTATTGTGAATAAAATCCACTGAGCCCAAAGTGATTTGGCTCAGTCTGGGTTCTCCAGCTTATCTACCTCATGGGAAGCAATGCCTACTGTCCCAGCCCGACATACAAATGTATAATGAGGTGTTATTCTGTTTGCTGGGAGGCAATTTCACCCTCCTGGTGCCTCCAAAGGGATTACTAGAGGGGACAAGACCTATAAGAGAAATAGGAAACCCTTCATCAGGTTCACCCAGGGAAAAGAGAGATGGCAGCTCTGGTTCTCCAAGTTGCTGAGGGAGGCTGACCGGGCTCATCGGACCTGGAAGGGGACTGAGAGGTCAGCACAGGGACACTTGGGGTGCACAAGATTGAGAAGTCCAGTGCCAGGCACAACCAAGTCCCAATGATTTGCTTGTTCAGTGCAATGCAAGTCTATCCTTCCTTCCTTCCAGACAATGGGGCTGAGCTGCAGTGTCCCAGAGCAACCCAGCCAGAGCAGTTTTGGGAACAGTAAGAGTCTGCAGCCAGGGACAAGAAGATGATGCCTTTCTTTCAGCTGGCAGGAAGATTTTTTTTTTTAATTTATCTCATACACTAAGATGCATCCAAGTCATTACTCCAGCCAGGTAACTGCCTTCCCTCCCCTTACACGTACTGCCTGTGTGAAGAAGCTGTAACCAACAGCTGGACCCCTACACCCAACAAGTGGCTGTACCTCCATGGTGGCTGAGATGCCTGGAGAGGGGACTGGGCTGGTCCCACAGGGGCCAGCACTGCCCAGGGGCTGAGCAGTTGCTGCTGGAGCTGCAGCCTCTCCAGGTCTCCAGAAGCTCCTTTGTGTCCAGGGCACTGTGACTTCAGGGTCTGCTGCAAGCTTGATGTTCTTGGCAGAAGCACAAGAAGGATGGAGGAGGGAGAGGGTGACGGAGAAGAATTCAATGCTGTTCCGAGCACAGTGAAAACCACAGAAAGAAAAAATAATCCTGCAGAGGTAGAAAAGCTGATTTACAGCTGAGCTCATTTTTAGAGTGGCAGCCACCAACATCTGCTAATGGCAGTAAAAGTCCTCCCACTTTGGCTACACATCAGCTCCTGTACAAACTCCTCTGAAGGCTGGCAGGCATTCTGGGATGGCTCTTTCCGTACGTTTTATTGCTTCAGCACTTGTGAAGGGAACAAATTTCTGTTCCTGATGGCCAAGAGCCACACAACCTGCAGCCCCATCTCTCACTGATGTTCAAGCCCCCTGCATTCCCTGTCCCACACCCACTTGTTAATGCTGCCCCATGCTGCAGAGTCCCAGCCCAGCCCCCACCTTCAACACAGCTCCACCAAGCCCCTACTTCCCAGTGGAGAACAACAGCACAGCAGCTGAGCTTCCTTCCACCTGGCCAGGAGTTCCCTTAGGAGGAAGGTTCCAGCTCACCAAGCCCAGGGCAGGCATGGCCTGGAGAGTGCAGCATGCACAAGCTACCCAGGGCAGTGCTAGCAGGGCCGGAGAACAGCTACAACTTCTGCTAAAATTCCTCTGCAAAGGACTCAGGATGCTAGTGGCTTTTAATTTTCCATGAATTTGCAAAAGCAGTATCCTGCAAAGCTGCAGCTGATTGTTCATGCTTACTCACCTAGTCTAACATTTATTATATTTTTCAAACAGACATTAGTATTAATTTAATCGTGATTTTATTTTTTTTTTCCTGAAGTAGGCTATAATTATGTATGCTTTTCCCTGTGACATTTGCTGGGATATAGTGAGGCCAGGGCATTTTTAAAGGCTCAGTATAACTAGCATTTCAATTAGTGTAAGCACACGAAGTAAACATTTTTAAAAAACAGCCTAGTCACTTGAACTCATATACATGGGACAATTTCATTTTTAATTGACTGCAGTTTTTAATTTTTTCAAAGAATAGGAAGTCTGATTGAGTGGTGGAAGTCCTAACAGAGTATGCATGTTAAAGCATGCTGAATTTCTCCTCATTTTCTCCTCACAGCTGTAATATATTTTCCTTTCCACAGCTGAAGCCTCATGTTGACACTTAATCTCTGTGCTGCTGCCTTTAGTTGGGGAGATTTTCATACAGGAAATTTCCTACTGAGCAACACTGTTTCACTGAACAAAGCTGCTTCTTTTCTGGTCCACCCCATTAGCGTGTCTGAGCATGGATTGGCAAAGGCATAAGTAATATTTTCAGTGGTTTACCCTTGCTCTTTAAAAGCAATCACAGAGAAATACGGTATTCATTTCATTCCTATATTTCAGGGAACGTCTCTGAAAAGAAAAATAAAATAAAGGCCTCCTTTGGGGGTTCACAGGTCCCAGCTACCTACTGAGAAGTAGGTCATTAAAGCAAGAGCCACATCTCACTGTGTATTAGTGCAGCATCTCACACAACAGACCCCTGACCTTGCTTGGGGTGCTGGGCAGGAGGCAGCAGCGCTCTGCAGCAGTAACAGCCATTGAGCCTTTAATAAGTTGTCTCAAATTACCACAGGAGACATTAAGGAAAGAGACATTTAATTACAGTTCTCTGTTAGAGGGGAAAAAAAAAAAAAAGCAAGGATCATTTTAATTCATCTCCCACAAAGCGTGGGAAAAGAATGCCATCTTCCCTGTTAAATCTCCTTTCTGTACCATGGTCACCGAGGCCGAAGGGCAGTGGGGAGAGGACACCAGTGGCTTCTGGAGAAGTAGAAGGCTCAACTTTTCCAACCCACTATAAAGGCAGTTACAATATAGCACTGGAGAGGTTGTCCTGCTTGGAGAAAGCTCCCTGTGTTCCTGCCAGCACCTGCTGGTTGCACAGCTCTGAGGGCAGCATGTTTGTGAGAGGGCACTAACACTTCTGGGCTTGTTGCAGAAGCCACAGGGAGAAATTATGCACTGAAGCTGAAGAGTCAGGCTTGGGAAAAAGACAAACCTGATCTTTCCCTGCAGGAAGCAGAGGCCTGGGGGCTCACATGGTAAGAGGGGCATGTCCCTATAGTGACTGCTCAAAGGCACATAGGGGAGGGTCCCACCATGGGAGCAGCAGTGGCAAGGAACTCTGCATGCAGATACCTCATCCCTGAGTAACCTAGCCAGGCTGGAGTAAATTGGGCAGGTCTTTGGCCCCAGTTCCCCCCAAGACCTGGAGAAACATGGGCACAGCACTCAAGATGAAACCCAGCATCTACACAGCTATTTCTCTTCCCAATAAAACTGTTACAATACCTAAGTGAAGTGTGATTACAAAAACCAAGAGTATTTCTAAAAATAAAGAAATACCAGGAAATGCCTACATATGAAATGCAGCATTTTATCTAACACTCCCAATTGAACTAAATGCTGCGCTGCTCACTCTGCCGTTCCCAGAAAAAGCACGGTACATCTCCAATTGATTTACCCTTATTACTCATTTTGTAGTGGGGTTTGCAAATTCCTCTCCCAGCACAGCACATAATTTTTCTCCATTGCTGATGAACAGCAGCAGGCTGACTCCGATAAATCCCACTTGGTCAGAACTGAGTATCTCCATAATCATTCCTCCTAACCGAGTGGGTGAAAACGCTGCTGGCACTGTATTAGTGGGAGGCAATTTCAGTAGCTGCTTCCTTTAGCTTCTTCCACAGATCCCAGAGCTTTCCCATTATTTCAGATGCTGGGGATGCTTTCCTCGACTTAGGTGCAAAGCAATCCTGTCCAGGAGGAAAGGAGATTTGAATGCCATCATCTCTGGGAAGAAAATCATCAGAAAGGCTCAACCCAGAATCATCAGTTGTTCCCAAGGGGAAGCAAGCATTCCAGTGCCCTTTTCCTGCCTCAGCTGCAGGCAGGCTTGAGCTGGAACCCAACAGGTCCCATGGTTGGAGTAAGATTTATGAGTAGCTTAGCAATATGTTTGTTTTTGTGCAGTCAGTTACTACACACTGACAAGTGTCCTTAACTTGACACTTCTGGGGCTGGCATTTCCTGCCCAACAGGAAAATTGTTGGCCAAGAGACTCTAAATAATTAATCCCTGGCCATCCTCAATATTTGCTGATAAGACCCCTGAGCGAGGGTCCATGCTCACTTTTCCTGGGCATAGGTAACCTCATTTCTATCTTTTTTTTTTTTTTTTCAATTGAACTTGCAGTAGGTGAATACCAGAGATAAACGGGAGGAGGAGGAAGGTGACAGTTTAAACACCAAAGCTGACCTGCCTGGCATGCCAATGACGCTTCTCCACTGGCAAACCATTTCCTCATCTCTCTCTACAGCAGAGGAGAGGCAGCACGGGACAGCAGTGCAGGAAACGCAGACCCATTAGCTGTGCCTCTCAGTTAAAGGTGACATCTAGAAAGCTCCTCACCACAGGAAGGAGGTGGCATGCCTGGCTAACTGTGCCCCTCAGTATCCTCAGGAAGTGATACAGGGGCTGGAGCCTCCCCTATGCCCTTCCCAGGGGAGACTCAGCCCAGCTCCCTGACCCATGGACTAGTTTTGCCTTGAGATCCTGGTGCTCCCCAGGCCTCCAGAGGAAACCACATTATTTTCTCTCAGGGACACCTGGGGTCTTGCCTGGACTCCACCAATTAGAGGCAGAGTTGCAGAGAGACTGCAGAATTACTCTCATTTTGTATTTCATTTTTTCAGTTAGATTAGTTCAGGAATCAGAAAATGAATGAGCTTAGCTCAAGTCCCACAAGCCTGCTTTTCCTCCAGGCAGCTAAACATGCAGCTCGACTTGCTAGGCAAACATTTAATCACTTTCTGCACTCAGCATCCTCCATCATGCTGGGAGGTGGGCTCTGGCCAGGTTCCTTAAAGAGGCAAAGCAGCCTCATGCATATACTTATTTCCTGAGCAAGTTGTGGTCAACACATGAGGACAGACACAAAGAGAGGAGAGGAAATCACCTTTTGTAAGGCAGCAACCTTGTAAATAGGATCAGGTTCAATGGCTTTCTTGACTTCCAGAGCATCTTCAATGCAGCTATGAAACAGGAACCCATCTGATAACGTACCTATCCAATAATTTATTCCAGGAAACATAGGGAAAGGGAGATTCACCTCCAAATGTCACCAGTGCCAAGTATCATGGGTTTGAGTGGAGGGCATTTAAGTTTTCCGAAGTCCTCCTTTTCATGAAAGCAGCAGGAAACTCATACTACTTGGTTTATCCAAAATAAGACTGAGGTGCAGCTGCCTCCTCATCAAGTACCAGGCTGGGAAGAAGTGGCTGATCATGGTCTTTAACCTAGCAGAAGGCAATGCAATGAAGTATACCAAGTAGAAAACAAAAAAGATGCTGGGCAAATTAAGGCAGCAAAGGTAACTTAAAATTGAAGCAACTTGCTTAGGGACCTTGTGAATTCATCATTGCTTGAAGTCAAACCTGGGCATCTTTCCAAGAGCTACGTTACAGCTCAAGAATAAATTACAGGTGTGACAGAGCTTATGTTCTGGAAGCGCAGAGATATGACAAAGGCAGCGGAAACAGTCACATCAAGCGGATATCATTATGAATAAATTGTTATTCCTTACCTGATGGGAACTGCTGAAGTGTGTGGGAGAGGAAAGGGGAGAAAGGGATAATTAGGGCAAGCTCCCATAACTGCCTGTATCGATGGTTTGTCCTCCTGAGACATCACCTCCCAAGGAAAACAGCACTGCTTGGTTTGGGAGGCTGGATGAGACCCTTGAGGTAAATACCAGCAATGCTGGGCTTGGAAGAGCAGTCCTCACTCTGGTACCAAATGCCAAGCATATGCTCCACATGCACCATCTGCTCCTACTGCTGTCCTGCTAACCTGGGCAAACAGGGACCTGCTTTGTAGCAGCCTCTACCCTCAGCTGGGGAGGTCTAGCTGGCATCCAACAGCTGGAACCTACCACAGCACATCAGAAAACAATTGCAGGTTTAAAACCCATTCCTGGGTTTCCAGACTTCAAAACCTGCAATTCATCCCACTTCATCATTTACCACTAGACATGTGGGTCCTTCATGCATCCCAGCACAGCTTGTGCCTCCCCCTCAAATTATATTCATCTAGACTTTTCTTCAGAGAAATCCCCCAAATAAATCATTAGTGATTCATAATTTATTGATGCAGTTCCCAATCCCTTGGAATAGGTATTGCTTGAGCTGTCACCTGACAAGATTAATCACTTTTCAGAGCCACTGGGAACACCTTCCCCATCCTTGCCTCCTCAGAGCTTTGCCGACTCTGGCAAAGTACAGGCTGGAGGTGCCACCTGGCACTCCTGCACCAAGCACAGGCTGTTGAGAAACAGTTTTCTGTAGAAAGATAACCAAACTAAAAGTTTCACAGCAATAAAGAACACAGCACATCTGTCACTCAGTTCTGCTAATGATTAATTCCCTTTGCCGCCTCATTTCCAGGACTTTGTCAAGAGCTCATTTCTAGCCCTACCACACAGTCTGGGCTGAAGCACCCACCTCCCCACCCTCCTTGGTCAGAAACCATCTCCTGCAAAAATAAATCCTGTCAGTTCAGGGCTCTGAGCTGCTCCCTGCACAAGGGGCATTGTCTACACTCAGTGCCTCCTTTCCATCCCCCAAGGACTTGCAGTGCTTCCTTCCATCCACTCACTGTTCCTGCCACTGCCCTTCTGCAGCCTCTGCTTCACCACTGGACAAGAGTTGGACTTTTTGTCAGTAGATTTCAGTATCTTTGAATGGCCAGAGTAATAAACTTATCCCAAGCTTCCCACATGAAAGACCTCCTTCTAAGAGGGGTTAGGAGGGAGTGAAGAGGAAATACAAGGACACATCCATGCCCCTTCCTCCTGTAGGGTCTTCAGTTTCTTCCCCAGTTTCTGCTGTAGGCACTATTCAAGACAGTAGCACACACACACTGCCCAGCTTCCAGCCACAAACATATGGCTTCCAAAGGCTTCTGCAAGCATTAATCAAACACTTCAGGACACACAGTTTTCACGTACTAATTTACTTAAATGACATGTTACTTTGTCTTCACATCCAAGACACCTAAACAGCTGAACAGAAATCACAAACTAAATCTCAAAGGAATAATTAGTATACAAAAAATAAACCAAGCTGAGCTAAAGCCACCCAGGCAAGTGGCCCTTGGGGTCTGCCTACAAAACAACTCACTTAGAACAAAATTGTCGCAGAATAGTCACTGAAGAAATTTGGACAGTGTTCTCCAAAGCTCCAGCTATTCTAGGAGAACAACCTGCTATAAAAGGCTGTCATGAAAAATGGAACCTGTGATCTGCAGCCAGACTCAGCAGGGAAAACAAACCAAACTTTTCATCCATTACTCAGGAATGGCCTTAGAGATGGGACCATGGCAGCAGTCCCAAACCCCAACTCCTCCACAGACTGCAATGGTGCTTCCACTGCTCCCAGTGTAGATTCCATGGTGTTGATTTCTAGACGCCCACACTTGTCTGTAGCTGGAGCACAGCCCAACAATTTTGTTGATGTGTATAATATCAAGACATTCTTCTTGTACTCTCCAACTTTCCTCTGTGCTTTGATTGTACTTGGTTAGGAGTTTCCAGAAAAAACTGCTAAAAATACCATCACTGCCAAGGAGGAAGCCAACACCAAGGGCAGTATCCTTCTAGTGTTGGAGAACTTCAGCCTTCAGAAAGTGAGTCCACACTGACATCTCTCTCCAGAAGATTCTTACATCCAGCCAAGGACCCCATTTCTCCAGTCTGCTACATGACCTCAGCCTCTATAACATTCCTGCAACAGGGACACTCTCACAGCCACATGCAGCTCAAGTCAGCCCCTTCCCACTAGCATTGACTTTTCATAGGATTTGTCTTGCACAAGGCAAAAACAACCCTTTGCTATTAGAGAATATCCGCCACAGACCTCTTCTACAATACCTCGTTTGAGCACATTTCCTAAAACGACATTGTGGGGTCACTGGTAGCCAAGTATCACAAGGATTAGAAAATGCATCTTCCTTAGGTGTGTTAATTGCTCTTCTACAACTGTGAAACATTAACTAAGGGTTTTACCTCCCAAACCCCCACAGGCTGGCAACCCAAGACCTAATTGAGCCCTTTTCTAGGACTGACTAATCCATAGGAAGGACACATCCTAACACTTCCCATCTGCAGACATCAGACTGACATTACTGTCTATCCAGAGCTCATGGGTGAGTTAACCTTGACTCAGGTTTGGCAGAAATTAGCAGGAATTATAGTTTTGCTCCACCTCCACGAGCACGTTAACAACCCACAGCAGTGCTGTGAGTCCTCCCCAAGTGACCAGCAGTTGTTTGAAGCCTTTAGTAGGTTCTGAATTTTTAAACAAAGACATATTCTCCTGAGGGTTTACAGGCCATTAAGTAAACATTAAACTTTTTAGCAAAATGTAAAAACATTGAAAACCTTCTCAATTACTCAGCTTTCATTTATACAGCACTGTGACCTCTCTGTCCCAGGAGGCTGTAGAAACAAGACTGAGTTACTAAATGAAAAAATGCACCTTTACAAGAAAAATAGAGATGACTCCACTGCCTTTTGGCAATCTTTAAATGTAAGAACAGCAACAAAAATTATATAAACCTTCTTTGCTTCATTTTACAGATTACTTTTTTCTTTTCATACCAGAGCAAAAGCAAAACACTGCAGAAGGACAGAAAACAGGACCACATTCACTGGCCTCTTGTTAACACAATTATTCAGGAAATCCTTAAGATTAACCTGTTCAATCCAGGAGATTACCATCTCCAGTGGACAAAGTAAAAAGCGAAGAGTTTAATGAATGTAAGATAATTCTCTCCTTAGCGCCTTTAAAATGGGTTCACCAACCAACAAGGAAGCAATTTGAGGTGCTGGATGCTCTCGTGAGTCGATAAAGCATTGCTGAAATCTTGCTGCTTCTCACAGCACATCAACACATCCCTTCATTAGCAAGGCAAGTCCTTCCTTGTCAGGTTTCTGCTTGGCCACAACACTAATAAGAGGCTGACAGGTAATCATTTAAAACTGCATTTGCTGTAACGTTATCAAGTTATTTACCATCCACCTGGTCCAACTCTTACTGCAGACTATGTAAATGCACCTAACAAGGCTTGGATTAGGCTCCTTACTGTTTATTTAATGCCTACTGCAGGGCCTACACCCCCTCTTGGGGGGACTTGTGGTTTAAAGCATTAATACAAAAATATCTTGGGAAGTTAGGGAATCACACATAATTTTTATTTATATATATGTATATAAGAATCAAGTATTCTCCTCTTTTACTGTAAGAGATTTTCTCTGCACCTCAAGAGCCAGGCTGGCAGAAGAAGACTCAGTATTTCACATTACGGAGGCCCTAGGAAGCGCACATTTGAAGGCAGTGAAGATGCAAGTCAGTTGATAGTTATTTGTTATGGAGCTTTTTTCTTGACACTGAATTCTGAACCACAGATCTGGAGCCCTGGGCAGATCCCAGTACTCACCGCTAACAATGCACTAAAATAAAACCAGGAGGAAGAGAAGTTATCCATCCATGCCTTGGGCTAAAGGTATTGTTCATAACAAATTGCTTGACTAGTTTATCTTCCTTCTGTACACAGCACAATTCTCTTAAATTATTTTTCTGCTGCTAAATCCCACTGTGGTTCTGGGTCACTCATTTAGAGTCAAAGCAAGAGGCTGCTTGTGATGGAGCACAGGCACGGGGTATTGTTTGCTTCCCGAGTAAGGCACAGTGCTGAACCCACAGCCTCCCATGATTAATTGCAGAAACTGAAATCTTTATACAAATACTTTTAAAAGATAATTTGTTTAAGCTTAAAAGTTATCTTCTCAGAATATTTGTACCAGAGAGACTTGACCGTACAAGGGGGAGAACCAGTCACGCAGCAAAAGGGAATCAGCTTAAAAGAGAACATCCAATTGACTGCTTTTGGGTTTATTAATAGGTTTTTTTAATTTATTTTTTCAAGAGAGAACATTAACAGCACAATATATTGATAAGAGACACAGAGGTACTTTTGGCATCAGAAAAGCTGTCCCTAAAGTTGTACTGGACAGGCTAAAAATGGTAGAAAATATACATATATTTTCAGCATTAGTGACACTTCTTCACGGGATGACACTTCTTACCTGAGCTGTCTCTTCAAGACAAGTGGGACACAGGGCCCAAAGGAATTGGGCCAATGAGGTTCCCCACACAACACAGATACATTTCTAGAGTACTCAAAAGGTACCAAGCCACAGGGATCTGGCACTTGGAGAATGAACAGTTACTGCATCCCAGTGGCAAGTGTCCCGGCTGCTGTGGGCTGCGTTTCAAGGCAGGCAAGGCGCCTGCAGCAAGCCAAGGCTTCTTCAAATCAGCTTTTATACCCAGAATAGCACACGCAAAATCCAGGTGAGTGCCACAACACCACCTTTACTTGCCCAGGGGCATGTCTCTCAAGTCTTCCCCTATTCCAAAGCCATTTATCCCACCCCCCAGACAGCACACAGAGCATAGCCATGGACCTGACTACTCAAGGGAGCTCTCTGTCCCCTGGTCTCACCCACACAGATGCCAGACAGCAGCTTCATCCTGGTGCACGACTGGACTTGAAATCCACAGCCAGCACACTCCTACACAGTCCCAGCACCTCTATTCACCTCTGACACCGGAGCTGCTTAGCCCCTGCACCCACTGGCCAGCTGCAGGCAGCTGAAAGCCAGGACAGAGGACAACTCCAGATACAATCAGAGGCAGGTATGTCTCCTGGACATACCTCCAGGTATGTCTCCTGGAGCACCCTTCCACCAGGGGCTGTGGTCCTGCCAACAGTATAAATTCCTGGGATTCGACACTACTCTCCTGAAAAAGCAGCTGGCAGTAAAGGTGGACCTAACTGGCAAACCAGGGTTACTCAACACTCTTCTGTACCAAGAAGCAGGGAACTGGGAAGAATCTTCTCAGTACCATGTTCAGCACAGTAACTACAGCACCTCCTTCACATACTTTCAAAGTTTAGGATTAATGGAAATGTTTGTCCTCAAACCTGGAAGAATCACCTCACTAAGGTTCTGGACAGCCTAGTTTTACTCCCATCAACACTGCCTTTATCAGAACATGTGATGCCCAGGTGCCATTTCGAGAGAACAGACACAACCCCCAGACCTCCTTTCCACCTTTCCAAGCAAGGCAGGAAGGCACAAGCGCCTTCCTTTCATCTCCATCTGCTTGGGCAGACCAGTCTTCCAGAGGATGAGCCAGGATTGTACAAAATACCCCACAAAGCATTGGTATGAGGCATCCACATTTCTTTGTCCAGCTGCAAGTGCAACACCCAGTGTTGCAGCGAGGAGTTTAAGTCCTGCTCCCCTCCTGGGTTAAGCCCAGGCAGCCATGGCACCAGTGTGGTTAATGCCCAGCTTCCACACCCGAGACAGAGCCCTAGGCTCTACCTTAATCTATAATAAGGAAAGGAATAAGCTCTTCCAGCATGTAATACATTAGATCAGTTTTCAACATCTAATTTAGGATTAAATTAATTATACCCTAGAAAAGCTTATTTCTCTCTAAGGGATTCTGGACAGTGAGCTCAGGCAGTGATATCCTTATCCACTGATGAATCCTGCACCTTGTGATAGACTAGTCAGGCACACTGCTCTCTCTGGCAAACCCAATGCACCCATTCTTCTATTTCATTAATTCACCTAATTCTCTTTTCCATCACAGCTTATTCTAAACCTTGAATACACAAGGCAGCATCAAGAACTCTGCAGCTGCCTAGATCTCCTATTCATCTTTTTCTTTGAGAAATCAGTTCAGTTTTGTCACACACATAGTCTCATCTACCATTTCAAAAGCTTATTCATGTCTTGCTAAGCCATACAGTCTCATAAGCTAGGTGTCAGACAAATTATGTCTGTTCCCCCAAAGTGTGCAGGTAGGGAAAAGCACCTCCCAGTTCACATGTGCGTGTTTTATTTCCATCATTCCACACACCACCTTCTGTTGCAAACTAACTTCATGAAAACTAAGCATGTGTCCAGAATCAGAACAAACACCTCACCTCTCACTCACCCTCATCTCCAGCTGGATACAAGCAGAAGTCAGCCTGATGTATCAGTTCTTTAACTCCCATTTCCGGATCTCTCCAGTGTAAACTTCTTGGCTGTGTTTTTTCCCATCTCAGAAATCCCTGCCCTTTGCTGCCCTTGCTAGGCTAGGCCTGCAGCCCTCCTCCAAACAAACTTCTCCCCTTTTAGTAGGGGAAACTTCCAGGTGATTTCTCCACCTCATATCAAAGTTCAGACCTCCTGTATGCTACTGTCCTCAAGAATTCCCTCCTTGATGACTTCAGAAACTAGTTCCCTTAATATTTTACAGTGATTCTCTCCTTAGCCTTTTGGCAGCAAAAGAAAACAATTTTTCTGCCACTGTCAGCAGGAGTGTTTTTGTTTTGTTGGGTTTGTTTGTTTTTACATACACAGTTTTTTGACCGTTTACTAAAAGCGAGACCAGAAATTACATTTGCCGTTATTACCTCAAAGACTAGATGGGTGGATAAGCCAGAGCATGGTTTGGAGGAGAATGTTATAATGGGTTTGATAACTGGGTTTCTCTCTCAAACATCACACAGCATCTTTCACACTGGAAGATAGTTTATGAAATGAAATCCTAGCTTATACTGTTATTTCATAAAGCTGATAGTTGGGGATTTGATTAAGATCTCAACACACAAACAGCACCAACACTGAACTCTTCCCTTTCAGCCTGAACTCCAGCTCATACTGCATCCTACAAGACATTTCCTATCCTAAGGGAGAAGTACTCCATGCTGCCATGTTGCTCATACTCCACAGGAGGGGAACAGCCTGGAAGACACACCCATGCTTTGGAAACTAAGGTTTCCCCACATACACCTTTCCATTCTTAGTTAAGGTCCAAAGCTTAGTTAAGGCCATATCTCCAAGTCCAAACCACAGTAGTTGCTTGAGTGCTGATGATGCCTTAACACTTCAGCACTGGAAATTATCGGATTCCAATTTGTTTATGTAGGACAGGTTATCAGGAATATCGAACACATTAATTCACCACTGCATTCCTATTTACAAATACATAACACGACTAGGTAGAAATGTAGCACCTGTGTTTCCAAAAACAGCAGTATTACCACTACTTTACCTTTGCTTCTGGACTCCTCAGGAGACTCCTGAGGTACATGTTCAGGCAGGGAAGTCCCCATTTCCTCACCTCTTTCTGTTCCCTGATTGAAAGAAGGGGAAATTCCTTCTTTTTTATTTGTGTCTTTGTTTTACTCTGGGGCAAGAAGAGCTGGTTTGTATTGAAGGTTTAAGGGCTGAAAGGACTTTGAGTCAAACTCCCCTGAAAGAGCAGATCGCTACTTTACAATACTGGTACCATATTCTCCACCAGCAGGAAAACTACAAGGATGCTTTCCAATAAGGAAGCACCCTCAGTTTTCAAAAATGTTGTCTGTTCTTCCAAAACCCCAAGCCCTTCTTCCTCCCCACCCCCTTACTTCACAATATAGAAAGGCATGGCTAATTCCTGCCCTTCCTATGCTGCAGCATTGGACACCACCACAGTATCCTTCTGTATTAGTTCTACTGTAGAGAACTTCTTGTCACCTGTCCTGCACTAACATCCAAAGCACTGCTGGTACCTGCCTGTCAAAGGTAACAAGGCAAGACAGAGCAATTTCCCCCAAACTGCCCTATAAAGTCTTGTCTGGGCTTCTGCATTTAGTGCTCAGTAGCACCAAGCACGTGAAGAGACAAAACACAACCTTCCTGAAAATCTCAAGGCACAAAATTTCCTGCCCTTTTGAGCACCTTCAATAGCAACATCTACACACTGCTAAGCTTTGAGGGCAAGGGTTGTCTTTGTCTATATATTTTAAACGCATTTCTTTCATTGTAGGACAAAGATGAAAATCTTGTCAACGTGTACAGCCAAGTGCTCTTTGCACATAGCAGAGGAAGTAGTTTATTCTTCAGGTCCTCCTCATATTAGGGATGACACCGTCAACTACACTCCACCCATATTCTATGAGCAAGGCTCCTGCTCTACCCCTTCAAAACCAGCCCTCACTCCAGTCCCACTGCTTCCCAAATGCAAGAGCAGCTGCCTGGAAGGTGGCCAGGGAAAGGAATGTGCCACACCACCAGGAAAGGAGGAGCACCTGCCTCTCCAGGGCCACTGGTGGGAATCACAACAGGCAGCTCCAGCTGGCAGCAGTGTACTAAAGGCTGCTGGAGTTTCCCAAGAGCCCAGGACTTCGATCCCTGACTCCAGGGAACCTGCACTCCAATGACACCTCCACACAGACAATGCAACACAGCAAGGGGCAAACCCCAGTTGCATCTCCTGACCAAAATTTGAAAGGTAAGGGGGGGTCAATTACACATCAGAACCACACTTTATGTCAATAACATTTTACTACACATTTTATTACATCAATGGCTTGAAAAAATTTTATTTGATGTCAGCAAACATTGGAAATCATAGAAAAATGAATTATGTAGAATTTCACAAAGGAATTTACCCCACTATAATTCCTCATACAGTAAAATAATCCAAAACCAAATGTTACTTTTCAGTGGCTAAGCAATTTTATAATGCTATGAACATTCATCACAGTAAGTGTGCTGAATAATAGAAAACAGGCAAAAAAGACATTTAAAATATTACTTACAACAGCATTATTACAACATACTTTCTTTAAAATCCCAACGAGTATTTAATCACTTCAAAAGCTATACAGCATTTCCATTATATTTGCAAACTTAACCTTATACATCTTTTAAAATCTTGAAAAAACTTCTTTTAAGCAATCTATAAGCAGTTAACAAAATTGATAAAATCTACATAATGGAATACTATACACTCCAGTATAAATCTTATTTTAGGAGAATATGAATGTAAACACTCATTATTATACAACATGCATAGACTATACTGACCTTCCATCTTCTGAACTGTAACTTTCACTGCAATTGTGCTTTACTATCAACAGGAAAAGCTGCATTAATCCAGGGAGTGGCAGAAAGTATTTGCTTTAGGGGCATTGCACAAGATCACTAGATTTTTTACTTGCTGAAGACAAGCTGGAGCTAATAAAATAATTTTTCTCTTTTTTTTTTTTTGTAGACAGTAAGTATCAGGCCACTCATTGCTGAATGGGCTGTGCACAACTTTATACCAGTTGGAAAAACATGCATTATCAAAAGAAATCTCCTCCGGTATTTTTGCATTTTGTTGACTTGGAGATTTTTGTTCACAAATCCAGTGATCGAGTTAGTGTAATGCACTGTTTGGCTCATATTTGGTGTGCAAGAATACCAACAGCATATTAGCGATTTCAGAGAATAAAAACTGAAATTTAAAGTGACAATGAGCATATTTTAATACATAATGTTTCTGATGTATTTGTACAGGAAAGAAAAATGTTTGTTGGGACATTGCTTTAAGAGAATAAGAGTTTCACTCTTATTTTAACAATTAAAAAAGTGTTCTAGTGGATATTCATGGGGTCTTCCTGGTTGCAAACTTGTAAAAATACATTAAGAAATCATTATCCCCATTGGTATTAAATATATTGAGACACAACCATTGTGGCTGCATTACCAGTTATGGCTACTATGGTCTTAAGCATCTGATTGTACATTGTTGCTATACTGTTAAGCACAACTGAGGCGTGTATTTTTTTCCCTTGGTTATAAGATTAAATTACAAAAATTGATCACTGTTTCAAACCAGTTAGACACGAATATTCAAGTAACAAGGTTGTTTTAATGGATAAGTGAAAAAAGAAGTTACCTAGCACTTTACACAACTACATAAAAATTAAATAGAACAAATGAAATTTGTTTATGCATATGCAATACACTTTTATATCTTTAAGATTTCTAAAACTAAAACTTAAACTATCATTTGCTTTAACGATACCATATTTTGCACAATAACTTATACTTAGGAGAAATAATTTCCCATTTTCCACAAAATATATATAATTATGACATTCACATTGATAGTTTAAGAAACAAAATTTAAGTGAATATTCTATCTTATGCAGTTATCTTTGTGGACCCTTCTAGTCAGAATGCAACCAGTTGATGTTTCTAATGCTTGACCCATTTAAAAAAAGAAAAAGAGGGTCTTCACCTAAACAAGATCAAACCATTTCAAAAGCTAAAATGATTTTATCGCATTTAAAAACATAGTTCAAGAGAACATAAAAAACTAAACCTTTAAAATACAGTGCTATTATATTGCATGTATCAACTACAATAAGATAGCAGTCAACTGAAAAGTAATTAAACAACTTTTTTCTTCCTAATATCACGAATTATACATGTTTCCCCTACCCCTTGGGGATGAAGCCAAAACACAACTTTTCTGATCATAAGATGGACAGATTTGAGGGCCAAAACCGATGGAAAGTCCTCACAGGTAACTAACTCTCCAGCAGAAGCCTCTCCTGACGAGTTCCCCCAGCTGGGATGCAGGTTCCCACAACATTCCCACACTGGCGAGGACCTGTCTCCATGCATTGGTACCAGCAGGAGGTTTAATACTAGAGTGTTTCTAATGAGCAGCATTGCTTTACACAACTCTCAACTGGATTCACAGTGCTATTTGCCCGGTCTTTAATCCTAATTCACACACTGGCTAACAACTAGCATCCTTTCCCACAGGAGACTCCCAACTCCAACTGGCACAGGTCTGAAGGAACATCTGAACCACGATCAGAGCTCCCAGTTCACAGCAACAGCTGTAGAGACACAAACATCAATACAAAGGATAGGGAATAGCTCCCTTCCATCCTCCCATCACCTCGTAGGATCTCTCTGGAGCTACTAGAATGGAACTGCTCAGAAACAGCTGCCAGGTTTCTGAAACAGGCCCTTTGTGGGCTCCATGCTCCAGCATGCCCTAGGAAATCCCTATCTGTTCTGTGCCTGTGTGTCATTGCTCAGTTTCTGATGTTGAATTATTCTCCTCACACAAGGCCCAAGGGGAAGGACTTTCCTTGGGCTGTCCACACTGCAGGAGGTGCACAGAGCTGGCTCTATTACCCAGCTGGCATCAGCCTGCCTCGCTCAGGTACAGAGAGCAGAGCCACTACAGCACACAACATAGCACAGCCCAGTAGCTAAACATCAGCACCAAGGACGGGGCTCAACTATGAGCTGCAGCACCTCAGCTGCAGGCCAGGCCATGCACTAGCTCATTTTAGGTTGTGTTCAGAAAGGCTGGTGCTGTACATCACTGTGTGCCATCTTGGCTTGAACCCTCTGCAGAGGAAGAGAAGCAAAGAAGGTCCTTTCTTCCACCTGCAAAGACACCTGGTGGTTTCTTTCAACATCATTAAATTAACCATTTTTAAATGCTTTGTGACTAGTGTTATTTTGCAGCTTTCCAGTGGACAAGAAGTAATAATGCTGCTTCTAGTTTCTTTGAACACTGTCTGCTCGGCAGTCAGCAACTACCTTGTTCAAGGTGCAAAGTCCTCATACAGGACTTCCAAGAACAGCTCCAGTTCAAGCCAGGTCATCCGAGCAGAGGGCTGGGATTTGAAAGCTGCATGCACCAAGTATTTGGAAAAGCACCTCTTAGATTTTAAATTGCATATTTTGGTTCAGAACATGAAAGCGATGTGTGCTTCAGAAGGGTTAAAATGGCCAATGAAAATTAACCCGGTTCTTCTCCATTAAATTCCAAGAGATCAAAAACTCTTGAAGGTTGAATTTTGTGCTCCAACCCTCATCCAGACTTCCAGTGGGAGAAGCAGTTTGATGTCTTTGGCAAACAGCGCTCTGAAGAGAAATGAGACACTGGGACAGAAAGTGACCTATGGTAGCCAAATGTAAAAAGGCACATATTCCCCAAAGGAGAGGCACCAGAGGAAGTTTGTTTTGACTTAATCCCGCAGAGGATCAGGAAAAAGAAAGTTGTGTAGCACTCATTTAACAAGTTACAATGCAAATGCTGAATGCCAGGGGTTAAATAGCGTATCAAACAGTTTCAGGTTACGTATTCCCTTTTGCACTAAATAAAAGCCATTAAAATATACAGGAATAAAATGCTCAATTAGGGAGCTTTCTATGAAGCAAGAACACACAAATACAGTGGAAGGAATTGCACAAACCAGAAGTGTAATGAGTTACATCTACAACCTTGGACTGACCGAACCTTAGAAATAACATTTCCTATCACTCTGCATTATTCAAGATTGTTTGTTAACATGTCCTGTCATGGCAGAACAAACCTGACACTGCTGGCATGTGCACAGGCCTCTCCTTTATAGAAAGCTCACTAACAATAGTGTCATCGTAAGAATACACAGGAAGCGGAGACCACAAGGCCATGCAGCAATACATACTTATACCCTATGGACCAAGTGTTATAAGAACTCCTAATGTGTAGAGTTACAGTGGGGCTGCTAAGGAGCTCCTTGTTTTGCAGGTTGGTCAAAAATTTATAGGTGTTACTGGTTCTAGAAGTCCCCATGCTTAAGCATGATGTTGATGAAATGGAGAGCTGAGCTACCTGGGTGCTTTTGAAAGAAAGTGGAGGCAGTATGGAGGAATGAGGGGAGATTAAGGCAGATGTAGCACAGGACTGGAAGCGTTTGCCTTTTTTTTGGTAATAGCTGCTTGTCCACAGATATGATGCAGATGGCTGTCTGAGGTTTGCTAATACCTGATATCCTGGATAACACAGTAGTCAACACAAATTGTTCTAGGCTACAGCACCTTCTCACGAAGCAGATGCATATCTGACATCAAGAACAGAAGTAGCCTGGAGGGAAGGGGAAAGGGGGGAGAAAAAGGAGATGTTTAGTTTAAAATGAATACACAATAGGCCTTCTTGCATCTCCAAACTTCACCCCAGATCCACGGTACTAAAAGCAACTAAACAGAAAACCCTGGCACATAGGAAGAATCACAGCAGCTTTTCCTATTTTGAGGCACACTGGGATTTGTTGTTGGGAATTTAAACATACAGGAATTAAGACTGGAGCTGCAGCTGCTTTATAATCAGTAGTCTCACCTCCCTCCTTCAAAAAAAGGGAACTGTAGCCACTTGCTATGGAGAAGCCCAGAGCCCTCAGAGGGCTGATGAAGCTTTCACCAGGCTGGTGGCCAGACAGCTAAGGCATGCCAGGAGAGAAAGCACCCAAGGGACTTCAGTGTTAGGCCAGCAAAGTCTTCTCCTGGCTGCTGCTGAGTCCCCCTGACTTGACCAGACACGACCTGTGTAAGTGCCCTCAGGAGTAGGCATCAGCCACGCAGTACTGTGCAGCTCAGGAGGGACTGGGAAACCTGTTCTTAGGCCACACAGATCACTTATGGGATAATTCCAATGACATGTCACCTTGCCCCCAGAACTGCTGAGACAAGCACCCAGTCAGCACAGTGCTTATGTTATTTGTGAAGGCAGGAGCACTGCATTTATAGCCAGTCTGAGAGGCAAGGTTTGATGTGCTCAGAGAGCATCGCGGCCACTAGATATCCACTGTGGGACAGCTTTGTGTCCCTCAAACTGGGACACTTCCATATGTGTTTTTATAAAAAACTGCAGGCTTGGTAGTTAAAATCCCCTCTATGCTGCCAGCCATGACATATCAGTTCTCCTACTGTCCAGAACAGGCCTCATCAAGACCCACACACCACATGGCACTAGGCATATGTGGTCTGTTACAGCTGGCAGCTCACTGCCACCCTGCCTAGCTCCTGTCTGTGTCAGCCTGGTGCAGGCAGGCTCTGCCCTCATCCCCACAGTATTGCAGGGCACTGAGCTGCCTGACTCGACTCTCACAAGAGCTGCTGTTTCTCCAGGTTTTGCAACCATTTCCAGCAGATTGTTGTTTTGGTCTGGTTCCCACCACTCAGCACTTGTTCTGCTCCAGACTGGGCACTTTCCATCACTAGTTTCGGGGATCACAGCAGCTGCTCTAGCAGTAATTTTACCAGACCTTGCCATCATGCCTCCACTCTCCCTGCTCCTCCTCTGCTAACTCGTTTGGGATCCTCATTGCTCCAGTACCCTCACACTTGGCCACATCAGCCCACTCCAGGTTCCTGCTGCAGCCATTTTTTCCTATGTTAGGCAAGACTCACCTGTTTTGACCTCAACTGTCAGGAATAAGGGTGCATTTGAAGCTAGGGAGAATCTCAGAGGGCTCAGAGAAGAAAAGCTCTGTATTGCCAACAGATACAACTCTACTGATGACAGGAAAAGGCAGTGACATGAGCCATCTATCTTTCAAATTGGTGGCTCTACCTCTCAATTCTGGAAGAATGGGACAATTTCACTCACACCCTCCTGAGAAGGCGAGTTTTCTGAGTTTGATTTTATTTATCTGTCATACCTTTGGATCTAGTCCCCAAATATAAGCATCTTTGAATTACATGTTATTAGGAATTGTGAAGCAGTAGAGTTCTGCTTTTTGAATGCCTGAAGGAAAAGTATGGGTGACCCACCCTTAATCAGACCAACAAAGATATACAGTACACTGAGAAGTCTTTACTCCAAAATTTGCCCTACGTTGACTGTGCTTGCATTTAAAAGACATGGCTTGTGCACCAAGTTGTCTTACAAATTAGGCCAAAGGAAGTCCTTGACATTTTTAACACACAAGCCTCTACTGGGGTTTTTCTTTGCAAGATCGTGTTGATACTATACTTTTATAACTCACTTTCATATTTAAACATTCTACAGTCCCTTAGTTAACTTTAAACATACATGGCCTTTGGAAAAGTGCTAACTCCATGAAGATCCATCACGGAGATGCTGTTTCTAAAATGTCTGTCTTCAAAGAAACTGCTGTAAAAATCATGGAAACTTTGTCTTTAGGTAATTCCAGAGCGAACAGTTTCACACACACATCTTGTTTATAGCTTTCTTCCCTTCCCCCAAGTGAAGCCACTCAATCATCAAAAATGAAAGAGCAAGTTTTGGCTCAGAAGACTGTAGGGTCCCACAAAGCCAAACCTAGAAGAGTTGGGAGAACTGAGTGCAGGGAAAACATCCAAGTGAGATAAAGATGTATAGGGTTTCAGCAGTAAGAGACATTAAAATCTCCTTGTTCTGATGAGATACAGATACTGTCAGAGGGCTGCAAACCAACTGTTCTCTTTCTGCTTTCGTACATGCCTGGAATTCCCAATTCCCAAAATCAGTACTGGAATGTGTATATCCAGAGGAAGTGAAATACGCTCAGACTGAAGATCGTAAAAAATTTGCAAAGACTGTGTGTGTATATATGTATATATATATACACACACATCTATCTGAACTGAGCTCAGATCGGGAATTTTATGTTACTTTTAAACTGGATTTACCTCATCTTCCTCTTCGGACATCTTAGTGGAATTATCAGGGGATTTTACAGGCTTCTGGCTATTGGTTCCATTTGTCTCCTCTTTGCCGTGCTCTGCCTCCCACTCCTGTAGGACTTCATCTATGTTGAAACGACGTCGATAATTTACAAAAAAGTTTTTCACTTGCACCACAGATTTGTTTCCAATCACATCAGAGATTGCCTGAAAGTCTCGGCCGTATTTTCTGATTGCTGGAAGCGACAAAAAGAAAAACAAAAGCAATGTGTTATTTCCACTAAGACCACAAATCAGGCTCAAGTCACAGCATAAGGATCCAAAGCTGAACCTCTGTCAAGGTTTCAAGCCTTTTTCAGATTAATCCAGGAAAAAAGAAGTCTAAATGGGGCAAGAGACACAGCTAAGACCAGCCCTGGAGAAGAGAAGAAAATAAAGGTTTAGTAAAAGATGGGCAGAGTCAAATCTACAAGACCTGTGTAAATCTGCCTGTACTGCTTGAAAAGTTACAGAAGAAAACAGCACAGCAGTGATTTCAGCAGAGTTTCATTTTCTGAAAGCTTAGACAAGCAGACATTATTTGCAAATATTCATATGATGAAATTTATACTGCCCAGGAAGGGGTAATATTTTTGCCTTGTTCAAATACATTCTTGGTGCTTTAGTACACAGCAACGTCAAAATCCTTCATTAGCCACTGAAGGGAAACTCAGCCCTGAAATGCAGCAACGTTTTGACCATCAACAAATGAAGTACAAATAAACTTGCAGTGCCATACCTTGCACAGCAAGAAGCTGCTCATCTGTGGTCCAACGTGCATTAAATTTCTGGACGACCTAGACAGCAAAAAAAAAAAAGAAAATTAGGTAACTTCATTTATGTACCTTCACTTGTATCTGAGCTCTTAAAAACCCCTCAAAAGTGCAAAAAAGAATTGTTAGTCAAAGTATATAATTCCTTTAGTAGCAATGACATTTTCAGCATAAAGAACTGCATATGGCATCCATTCAGTTAACTGTGACATACACTGTGCCTGTAAGACATGGTAACAAAAGAAGATAGGGAAGGGCCTGAGCAGATAACTAAGAGCCACACTCTTCCAAAGCACCTACTTGTTTTTATCACAGACACCTTCTGTAATCTGGGCCAAATTACTTCCAGCATGAGGTACCAGCGTTGGAGGGAACACAGAGAAAGCCCCAAGTGCCCAAAGAAAGATAGACCATTAATACCCTCTCCCACATTTCTCAGCATTTAGAGCAAAGCAACTACCTCTCTCACAAGGGCATATAGATATAGCACTGATAAATCATGATCTATCTGGGATACCTTCTGTTAGAAGCAACTTTCACAAGTTTCAACTTAAACACTGCTTCTTATTTTCTTCTCATCTCCCATTTCCATTACACATCAGTGAATATGGTAAAGGACCTGAGTCACACTGACAACCAATAGGACATTGGTCCTACTTTACTGGAAACCAGTAGCCATGGTATGTAAACACAGATTAGCATTTATCTTCACAATAAACAAGGGTCAGGAAACGATCTTACCTCTGGAAGTCTGTATTGTTCTATACCACCTTCAAGTTTTTCTTTGAGCGCGCTGTTTGTCTGTTTGATATTCTGAATCTGAAAATAAAGTTTCATTCCTTTAAAAGGATTAAAACATATCTTTGGACAAAGCCTTTTTTCTAGCAGCCTCAGCAGGAACCCCACAAGCTCAGCCTTTCCAAAAGGAAGTGTGTGGAATGCAGGGGCAGCTGGTGAATCAGAAGATACCATTTAATTTATTCTCTGCTGTCTGCAAGTTATTTGGAGCAAAAACTGCCCCAACTTTGAGGTCTGTATAAAGACAAGTATGAGAAGAAAGACCCCGTTTGCAGCAAGTAATGAATCAAAGACTGCCAGAGAGCTTCACTTCTCCCAGAGTGCCAAAAAAAGGCTTCAGGCCAAAATACCAGTTTTATAAAGTTTAATAAAGAGTTTGAGACAGATCTCTGCTTTAGAAAGAGCAAAAATGCTCTGATCTAGGCAACAGACTCATGTAGTAAACCTGTCTTTAATCACAGATATTTGAAAAACATTTGTTTAAAAGGTAGATCCATGAGGGAAGCAAAAAGTATACAGGAAAGTTTGTATGATGCCTGTCTAAGAAACACTAAACCATATCTGCCTCTTCTAAAAGTACCATATGAAAAAGCAAAGGAAACCAGCTGCTGCAGATGGAAATCGGATACTGCTGAAACTAATGTCACCTGAGGAAAGTTCACAGTTAAAACCAAAGGAACTCTGAACTGCAAGAAACAGCAAGTGACAACAAGTGTTCCTTCAAGTCCCCGTTGTGAACTTTTCCTTGCTTTTAGGTATAAAATCGGCTTGCCTAAAGAACTACAACATGAGATGTAAAACCCAGGGCTGCATTAGTTCAGAGCAGAGAACTAGCAGCTTGTCAACTAAGCCACATAACAATGCACATCATCACTGCCAAGCCACTAATTCCTGCCAGCTTCGCAGACTGAAACAGGCCTTACCACCAAAACCAGCCCATCCATACCCCAAATCCATACCTGTCGTTTGATTGAGACTAATTCCATGTCCAGTTGTCTGAGTACAGTGGTAGCAGCTGTTGCATTGGCAGAAACAGCCTCCACATCTTCCTGGGAAAGGAACATTCCTTTGGGAGGTTTCCTCTTTGCTCTGTTTTTGGCCTGTGTACTGTGCTTCTCCTTCTTCACCTGAGGGACAGTTTCAGCAGGTGGCACCTGGCAAAGAGCAGTCATTTTACAAAACTAGATGATCTTTAAAGGTCCCTTCCAGCTCAAACCATCCTATGATTCTATGAGTTTTAGCCATCAAAGACTGGAGAACAACAAAGCTACTTTGCAGACAGGAAGACATTTTTTGCTTTAAGTGGCGTGTCATACAAACACTGTCTTGTACAAATCTCTCCTTTCTTCTAGGCAGCTTTCAGTATTTACATACAATGGTTGTCGTCTCTGCCCATTCTCATTTTGGGAGGCAGATGCACAATTTTGCAGCAGTTAACTGTTCTCCTTATTTTGAAACCTCCAAAACCTCTCTTCTTGCTTTCATCACCAGGCCTGAAGACACCATTTTAACTGAACTCCAGAAAGAAACAAAGAGGAGTTTGCAAACAGGGGAAGAACACAACTAGGACAGTTTACTGAGATTTGTATTATTACAAGTCAGACAGGAAACTGAATAAACCAAATTTATTTAAAGGCGAAGGATAAAGGAGTGAGATGACTACAGAGTAATTCTTAGATTGTTACACCATTCCTTGGAAGACAAGTTTTCTTGCATAGCACTTGTATATCAACTGTTCCATTAAACTGATGCAATTTTGCCTAAAATAAAATTTAAGTCTCTTTTGGAAAAACAAGTATTTCACAGACCACTTATTATTTTTATCCCTTACATTTAAAGTAAAGAATTTAGCACACACCTCTAACAGGGAGATTAGCCAGGACACTACACTACACATCCTTCAAGAGCACATCTGATTCTAAAAACCAAAACCATTACTTCCAGAAGTTATTTTCAACATGCAACTCATAACTAAGATTTACTACCCAGTGACTGGAGCCTGGCCAAGAACACAGAACAGAAGAAGGGTGGCAGGGAGAGAAAGCAGAGGGGAGGCTGAATCCTCTACTTGATCACTGCCAGCTTTAAACACATTGGCTTCATTTAGAGCTATTGTTCCCCTCCTAATTTGCAGCTACATGCAGTTTCTACAGAGTTTGTGACATTTGCTCATTAGTGAACATTAAATGTTCACATTTGAAACCACACAAGGCTGAGGACCAACCCCACGTAAGCATGAGGTTCTGACTCCTTAAAGACCAGAGGACTCCTCCACAGCTGTCAGCAGACAAAAGCTTGCACCCTCTTCATGGGCACAATGGCCAGAGCCACATAACAGCAGTAATGTGGACAATTGCCTGTTCTCAACCTTTTTCTTCCATCGATTAGTGCAAAGTATTCCATGAGATACGATGCCAAAGGCAAGCCCAGAAGCAAGAGGTAACTATTGCCATGGCAGGATGGATACTCCTATTTCTTTTTGCAGAAGGGAGTGGTGAACAGGGGAAAGCAAAGTGGTTTAGCTATGAGCAAGGGAGGTAAGCTCTGTACCCTGCTTCAGAAGTGAGCACTTTGATAACTGAGCCAGGTAAATAATTCAGCATGGATAGGCATTTCAGATCTGCTCCTATTTCATTTGCATACACAATTTCACAGGACCACACAGCAATAACTCACTATAGGTTCAGGCTGTAGGTTGACCAACATGCAAGTCCCACAGTGTAAACATCCTAGAAGCCTCAACATTAAGGAAAAATGAAAGCAGTTTTAAATGACTGTTTTACACAGTTCAAAAAATGCAAAACTCTTTTGTGTTGGGGACAAGAAGCCAGAACAGTTTTTGATGGCTCCAAATGCCTCTAGGACCCAGCAAAAATTTGAACATCTACTCTTTCTTGGAAACTCTTGCTTTCCTGGCCACACACATCTCTCTTTAGAATTAAATAAAGTAACGAAAACCAGAAAGAATTAAAATGCAGGGATTTAACAGTGCTCCTCTGTTTATTTAGGTATTGCCACTGCTATTCAGTGCACTTCAGTCTTACAAACCCCTTAATACAAAGTTTCCTTCCTCAGATTTCACTCTCTGAGAAGACCAAGCTATCTCAAGCCATGTAAAAGCAGAGGATGAAATGGGAGGCATTTCCAGGAACAGGGAAGATACGGAGAAAGCAGCTCTAGGTCATGACCTCAGTATTACAGAGTCACTATCTGAGGAAATCTGAACAGTTGCACTAACACTGAAAGTAAAAAGGGAAGATTCCCCCTCCAGTGATCCCCAAAAGAGGAAACAGATGAGAGATTTCAGATACTCTGAGAAATCCCAGTATTACTGGGCAAGTCAGATAGTAACCAACATGTCTCAGAGACCCAAAAAACATCGCTGAGCGGTTGGGACAAGGAGGTTCTTTACAGTAAGAGTCTTGAGCTGCTGACACATCACCAGCCCTGCACATCTGACCATGTCATTAAAAGAAACACAATGATCAAGAACAACCTTATTGCCCCCTCCTGGATACCTGCTCTCTCTCAAGGCATTTCCATCAGCCCCAGGTGCAGGTACTGTAAAATCAGAATCATAAAATCATTGTTGGAAAGATTGTTGGAAAAGTTGGAAAAGACCTCCAGGATCTTCAAGTCGAACCTTTGACCAAACACTACCATGACAACTAAACCGTAACACTACGAGCCACATTCACTCGTTTCTCCAACACCTCCAGGGTTGGTGACTCCACTACCTCCCTGGGCAACCCATTTCAACGCTTAAGAACTCTTTCAGTGAAAAAATTCTTCCTGATGTCCATCCTGAACCTCCCCTGGCACAGCTTAAGACCGTGCACTCTTGTCCTGTCATTAGTTGCCTGGGAGAAGAGGCCAACCCCCATTCTGCTACAACCTCCTTTCAGGTAGTTGTAAAGAGTGATAAGGTCTCCCACGAGCCTCCTCTTCTCCAGGCTAAACAACCCCAGCTAAACTCTTAACAGGCTATGAAGGCTGTCGGCTTCATTTTGCCCTCCAGTACAATCCCTGACCAGAAGAGCCCCCACCAGGCTGCCTGACACTGCACACACAGCCAGACTGCACATGCTGCATGAGCTTCAGATCAGCAGGAGTGCCATGGCCTGCATCAGTGTGACAGGGAGGGCACACAACCTCCTCCCACACAATATTTTCTACAAAAATGCCTTGATGGTAACTATTAGACATCTGATCTGGTTTGGCCTTACAACAGAAAGTTGGCAAAGAACTACCTTTCCCTCTTCCGCAGCAAATTGAGGGCATGTCAGCATTGGTAGGGAAGGAAGCAATAACAGAGGGAATTGAAGGGAGCTCTTTTACAGATGCAAGCTTTCGAACAGCTTACAAAGAAATCTAAACTTGAAAATTTATTAAAATATAGGGAAATAGGACAATACTATTATTTCCAAGACACTGGGGAGCTGCAGTATGCAGCTACAACTTAGCCAAGTGAGAACCCTTCCTGTTTGGCTGTTGCTGAAGCTTCTGCAGTTTCTTGTAAGGATGAATGCAAATGGCTTCACATCCACTCTGCTCCTAGACAGACATCAAGGGTGCTGGTCCTTTCAGTGGAAGCAACAGTTAGGCTTTTCTGGAAAGTCTAGAGAGCACCCTGGCACAGGCAAAGAACAGATGGGAATGTTGCAATTTTTCAGTTATTTCCATTAAAAATAATTTGTTGGAGAAATTAATCTCTCTGACAGTGGCTGACAAAACAGCTGCTCTAGGACTTTGTTTTTGCCTCAGTTAGATCATCTTTTAAAATATTTCTAGTGGATTTTCCCGACATATAACCTTTAAAGGAATTTAAAAAAGGAAATAGAATGTCCGTGGGAGAGAAATCAGGCTACAAGAAATCAGGAAAGGGAACTACTTCAAGGAGAGATGGCCTTAGGGTAAGCATCTTTCTCACTCACGCATACAACCCACGCTGCAGCTGAAAGGCAAGGTGCTTTTCTTTAGTAGCAGATAACCTGCAGGTTAAAGACATGAAGTATATGCTTTCTGGTTAAGCATCACAGACTAGGTTTTCAAAACTGTTATATCTGTGTGGCTATTTTCATCCAGAACTCTGTGCCCACTTCAACTACTTCATTTTAAGTGAGATGCAAGTACTGCACTTCAAGTAGACAAAATATTCTGCAAATAACAGGTTAAGCCCCCTCTGCCACACAAAATGAACTGGTCACAAAACCCTTCTCCTTTTCACCAATGGAGTTGCAATCCTGGTGCAACTGAAATCCTCAGAACTACTGCTGGGAATTTCAGTACATCAGGAATTTACCTCAGAATCTAAGCTGTAGATAAACACGCTCTTGATGGCCTACCTAGAACAAAAGGCTGTCTCTCCCCTCCCAAGCCATCTTAATGGGGAGATGTGCTTCTACTCCATCTCCATGCAGTTAGGTTGATTTAAACCATCACTGAAGGTGGTTCAAGCTAACACACTCGAAGAGAGAATCAAAGAGACTAGAAACAATCACAGACTACATAATCATGGGACAGTAAAGTCTGAAATTTTCCTAGTTCCATCCATAATAACTTATCTAAACTTGTCTTGATCTAAGAATAATTCTGAAGACAATTCTTTTCTTGTATGACAACTACACAAAGCACAAAAAGAAAATTACATACTGTCAGCTTCTACATGAAGTAGCTAGTAAGTAAACACTTTCATTAGTACAGAAATAAGAAAAAGAATTATACCTCCTTTTTGCTCTCCTTGTTTTGTTCAACTTCAATGTCAATTGGGTTATTTCCATTTGCTTCCTCCATTTCATCCTCACTGGAAGACAAAAGCAAACAGTACTGTATTAGTTTGTGAGACTCTCTTTTTCTATAAATAGCATGCTAAAACAAATGCATGGATGCAATATCAATTCCAACAGCTTTCCTTAGTTTTATTCCCAGGATGTGGGGTTTTTTAGAGGGTTGCAGGTATCTTTGGGTTTCTTTGGCTTTGGTTTAAGTCAATAAATTCTTAACTGTGAAGATAGTACGTACAGGATAACTTCTCAGTAGTGTACTTGGGCAAACTAAGTCTGCACAGAGATATGAAATTAATTCCACAAGTTATCTTTTAAAGAACACGGGACACTGAGCATTTTAACTTCAGGCAAACTGACAGAAAGAAGACTGAGAAATACAGCAAGTAGCTAAAACTTGGATTTCATAGAACTCCTTAACATTTTGCAAAACAGACATGCACAAGATGAGTTCCCTCAAGAACAAGCATAAAAAATGTTTGGTTGTTTTGTTTTTTCTTCAGTGACAGGTTTACATTTTATTTTCCCTTGGAAAAGAAAAAGACTATCAGTTACAGAATAATAATAGGCATGAAATTGGAGCCATACTGAAAGTGACCCTGGCACACCTGTCCAGTTTAGCTTCATTGGAATTTTAATCAGACATTAAATCAAATGTATTTCCACCATTTAGAATTTTTGTACTGTACACAACTGAAGTTAATTGCACCATTTGAGATGATGCCCAGAAACAGAAGAAATAAGGTGATGTAATCCAAGCTTTTCACTTTTTTTTTTTTAAATCAAAAAAATAAACCTATTTTGTCAAGTCAAACTTTATTGCCTGGGCTGAGGAACCATCAGCTGGTGCAGGTAGGCCACAGCTTCATTGCAGGGCAGAGCTGTACTACAGTGCTGGAGCCAACAGGGTACAGCTCGTGGCTGGCTCCCTGCTGCAGCCACATCTCAAGGAGGGAGGGACTGCCAGGTGGCTTGGGCTGGCCTCCATCTCCACAAGAGCAGTCACTTGTTCAAGCCACTTCTGCTCTCCCGAGTTGCCTGGCTCACAGCTGATTCACAGGGCATTTAGTCTAAGTAATCAGGATTCCAGGGAATAAACTCCCAAGCATCCCCTCCCAGAGTTGAACTCACAAAGCCCCTCACACACTACTAAGAACAGCTACTGAAAACCTGGTTCTAAATGCACTGGGAGTTATTTTAGCAACAACCTGAGGAGTTGGGGAATTTCCCTGCCTAGTCACAGAAGAGATACAGAGGTATTCGAGTGAGATACCTCAGACTGCCTCTTCACTTAACCCCATCTCCGAAAGAACTTCCTTGTGTTCTCACCTAGGTTCAGATTTCAGCCTTTCTACAACAGTCAAGTCCCACAGCCTTTGCTGTGCTGATAGTTTGCCTGTAATCTAGCATGTTCTCTAGACATGAGCTAGATCAAAACCCACCCACTCATTTCTGCAGTTTTAGGCACTGATCACTATAACCAAAGAGCACTCTGCAGTTCTGCCAGCACCGAATGGCACAGTACAACCTGAAAATCTGGGCACCCTGAACTCACCCAGTGTGGATTCCACACCCCACATGGCTGCACTGACAAATCCTTTGGGGGTGTGGGGTTTGGTTATTTTATGTAACGGAAGGGAAGAATGGAAATCAAAAATCAAGCTGATGGCCTTGTGCTTAGTTTGCTACAAATGTAAACCAAATATGCATTTCCAATCCATCTGCCCTCCTCAAAGGTTACAAAATTGCAGCACATGACAGCCCATACAGTTCTTTCCCAGTCACCAGATGCTGAGGTGCTGCTTTTCCTACCAAACAGGCATAGGTACCTGAGAGGTGCATTTCCAAATTGCAGTAATTTCATTTATGAGCACAGAACAAAAACAGAGGAAGTAGTATGAAAAGACCCCAAAACTACATAGTATAAGACAAACAAATACTCCTTATAAAAGATTCCATGCCCCCACAAATTAGTAGGAAAACTAAAACCAAACCAAACCAAAATAAATAAATAAATAAATAAATAAAACCTATCAGGATGGGGAGAAGAAAACCAGACAGCCTTTGCAGAGAAAAGAAAGGAACAGAGTGGAAAAAGAGACTCAAGTCAAAGAAAGTCAACCAAATACTGGACAAGTTGGCTGGCAGTATTCTCCCTGGCCCTGCCTGTTAAGCAAGTATTGTTGACCTAATGGAGAGATGGGAGAGGTTGAGTGAGTCATTGGTGTAGAACAGTTCAACGCTAGAAACACGTTTCTTCCCCCTTCCCAAACAGAGCTTGCTCACGTGCACTGGAGCCAGAAAAGAGCTCCTTGGGAAGTGCAGCAACTCCTTTAAGGGAAAAACTTTTGCAGAATTGTGCCCGATTATATTGGAAGTCTTCCAAAGCCAGGAACAACTCAAGTTTGGTCTGCAAAGACATTAACTGCATTTTAGAGCAGGTTGAGAAGGCACTTGCATCAAGCAGACGGAGTGGCTGCTGTTCAGAGGGGTTACTTTCCCCACAGACACGTGAGGCCCCTGCATTTCTGAGGCTCTGTCAGCTCCAGAACTAGGCAAAGTCATCAAGTGGCAGTTCCAACTGTACAGATATTTATAGCAATACACACAAGGCCACTGGCTGCTTTACCTTCAAGGGCTTCCATGGTTACCCAGGAGGGTGAACTTGCAGAAAAAGCAGGAATCAAGTTCATCTGCTAAACCTCAGTAGCTAGTGACCTCCGGAACACCACCAGCCTCACCCAGATCCTAATGCACCCAGCACTCCTTGGGATACCTCTGCCAGAGAGCTCATCCTGAGTTGCCCTCTGCTACCCTCTTCTCAGTCACTCAAAAACAGAGCCTTAACTTCACCTTTCTTAGGGAACAGCTTGGCCTGACAGCCTCACACTAGTCACAGTTTTCGAAGAGGCAGGGGAGGGGCTGTGTGCATACACACACAGGAGAGAGGTCCTGCACTGGAGCCTGTTCCCTGTGTCAGGTGCACATTCTCACTCTGCTGAGTATCAGAGAGGAAATAAAGGCAAATTTCTAGCTCTTTCATTACTTCCTTTTACCATCCTGCTTATCAGCTTTTCTGGCTCTGCTGACTACAGTGCCAATCAGACTGTAAACACTTTTAATTTCATTTTCTCCACCCTCACGCAGTATCAGAGAAAAGGTTCTAGAATGGGAGGGTAACCAGTGCATTAGAGGGCAATCGGGAATCGCACAGTGTTGAAAAAGGGAGCACACCTAATTGCCAACAGATTCCTTCTGGCTTTAAGCAAAGCAAAACATGCACAGCAGGGAAGAGGGGTGGGGAAAGGTGTGGTACCAGGAAACGTTTTGGGGAAAATCCTCCATCTAGTTTCTTACAAGCTAACAGGAATCTCTGGGATAGTCTAAAGAAACCAGTGTGCGGCAATACACAGCCTTTCTGCTTGCAAACCTACCTTTCCTCACGTTCCCTTTTCTGTTTACGAGCATGACGATCCATCACACTAGTTTTAGTCCTTGTCTTCTTCCAGGAGTAGTAAAATTTCACCAGGCTGGCTATTGATTTGTCAGGAAGCTGTAAATTAAACATGTATCCTTTTATATGTTTATATGTAAAGTATTCTCAGGAGTTCATATGCAATCGGTCTGGTTTTGTCAAAGAACATCTGATCTCTCTATATTGGATTGTCTCAAAGGCTCAAGCAAGGCAGTTCTGTAGCCTTTCCAAAAATGAGCTATGGCAGAGTGTTTCAGGTTAGTGCCTACTATTTAGGACATCAAAATCTCTGAAGAGCATCTCAGCAAGCCTCCACTCATCAGCCACATAGCTGGTTCCCTTCAGAGTACAGGAACAGAGCAAGAGCATATCCAAAATGAGGCCTTGAAACTGAGATAACAGTTTTAAAAGCCGACACAGACACACGTAAACAACTGCAGGAACTGCTGAATTGCAGGCACCATCCCAAGCACATCTTTGATGTTTGGTTAAATAGGTTCATTCACACGATGAAATCTATTCAAAGGCATCAACAAAGGATGTTTTCAAAAGGTGAAATGTTACTGTACGGTGAACTTACAATACAGAAAAACACAAGTCTCAGAATTAATTTTTTTGGTCCTTTTATACTAATACCATTACCCTGTAACTATGAATGAAAGGTCTGCCTCCAAAAAGCATAAAACTACATTACGACTAATTCTCTACTTCTGAAACACTCTGCATGGATGTTCTTACACAGGACTTTTAAAAGGTAAAAGTCCAGCCTTTCTTGCTGAATAAAACATGTTTTAGTTAAGTGTCTGGTTCAGCTTGGAGGGCAGAACAGGTGGGGCTTGAAACAAAACTGAGCAAGAGGCAGTTCTCTCTTATTCAGATACTGCAGTTTAAGTCTTGAGATAAGCCTGGTTCTCAAACTGCAGATTGACTTTAGGTTCTAATAGTGGATCACACCAGAACTACCGCCCTGGCCCACAGCTGCACACAGGCAGAAATCCATCTGTGCTGGCAAAGCGCAGGTGCTGTGTCGATGTTGTGTTGCCAATAGCCACACAACAGGCTGGTATGCTGAAATTAAGAGTTCCACAGAACAAACTCAGGGACAAGGCTGTTCCTGACAAACATCCACTTGGCTACAAATCCGTGCTAAGAGTGCCAAAATATCAGAACTAGCTTCGGTAAATAATGTAACTTGCTCTTCATTCTCTGGCTTTGATGATTTCTCCCCTCAGTTTCAAACTGCATTGGTGCTAATGGGGCAGCATATATAAACTAACTACTAACATGCTCCTGAGCCATTGATTCCTGTCCCCTGCTAAACACAAAGCTTCTTGCCATTTAATTTCTTTCATGCAGGATGGCTTTCCTGGGAGCAACAGTAAAAAAGTATCATTAGCTAGGGAACAGTGCATTAGCTTGGCATCCCTGTATTGGAATGCACTTCACTGAGGGACAGAGCCATGCTCCTGCACATAAACTGAATGGAGAATTTCTTGCTTTAGCATTTAACCAAGCAACAGGATAGGCTTTATGTTCTCTTTTTTCCCCTAGGACATTTCCCTCCCCTTTTTTTCTGCCCTATATAAAAACAGAGGAATAACGAAGCTTCACCCTTCAAGAGTTCCACAAGTACAGACTGCCCACAGTTTCTGCAAGCCCTGTCACCTGACCGAAGGGAGTGGGAGACCCTAGGACTCCAAGAACATTTGGAAATGGACATCAGTGAAGGAACATTCAAGGAGGACATGAGGAGAACAAGCCTCTTCCTGCTCTTCCCTTTTGAAAAGGGATCTGGTGGTTTTCCTTCATCCGTTGAAGGCCAAGTCAGCTTTCACTTTTCAGCAGGATCAGCAACACAGACCTTCACATGTGCTTTTAAAGAGGTTGAACAGACAGACTGCAACAGCCTATGCTCACTTCAGAGGGTCACAGTCAATGTAACTGGATCCTGCTGGAACACTTGAGAGAGAGGCACTTTACTGAACGAGAGCAAAGAAAAAAGTCTGGTTCCCCACCCAGGTGATAAATTTGAAGACACTCTCAAGATACAATTAATAAAAGTTTTTTACATCCCATCCTCTCCCTCTTTCAAAAGAAAATTGCACACTCCCCTAGCACCTCCCTTTCAGGCAAAAATCTACCCCTGAAGTTTTCAATCACAGTTTAAAACAATATCAATACCAACCACAATCAAAGGACTGAATGCTTGCAATGATGTATAAACCTCCACCACAGCATCCGCTGACAGTCCCAAATCACATTAAGCACAGACTTCAGAGTTAAATAAAATTAATTCCTAAAAAGCAGGCTGTAAGAAAGGAAATCAACTTTGCACAGAGATGATCTTTATTGTGTGTGTATGTGGGCACGTGTGTATAGACCATGCCTGAACTCCAGCTGAGACAAACACTACCATGGCACACAGGGGACTGAAAACTGTAATTTTCAACCAAAAAAATTGTACAGTCAAAGTCTATCCTGAACCAGTAAAGCACTTAAGGAAAACATTTCTACAGAGACTCTGGAAACAATATTATTTCTTTCTATTCATGGCAGTATTTTCCCTCTAACATGTCCTCTGGTCTCTCCCAAGAGCATTACACATGCATTCAGCACAATCAGCACTGAAGATGACAGTCCAACTGCCTGTTCTGCTTTTCCACTTACCATCTGCTGGATCCTGTGAAAAGTTTTCCCATGGAAACTGAAGGCCTGTTCAAACAAGACCTTGTCTTCCACTGTCCACTCATCTGGGAACGGAGTAAAGTTTGGCAGATCTGCCAAAGACTTCTCAATGTTGTGCTTGTGCCAAAACAGCATCCCAAGGGCCTAGAAATAACACAGACACCAAGGGGACAATCGTAATTGAAAATAATTGTAAAAAGAAACATGATGGGAAAATGGAAAGGGAGAGCTACAACATTTTTCTCAGGCAACACAGTAGGTATAATTTTAATTCACAGCTGCATCAGATGCTTTTCTGAGCGTGAGAAGCCTGGAATCTGACCCCCACCTAGGCTGTGAAGATCAACCTGAAGTTTATCAAAACCACACAGGTAGTCACATAATAAGAGAGCAGCAACAGAAAGGTGGGAGAAGAAAACTGAAGAAATTACTCCAGCCTTACCCAACATGGTATGCATCGGAAAGCTAAGCAAAGACTTGGGAAGTCTAGGTAAAAAACCAGTTTCTTGCCAGTGCTGAATTCTATTTCCTGACAATCAGAAGGATGGTTTAGTTGACTGGGGGTTCTTATGGTTGTTTAGGGGGGTCTTTCTGAGGGGGAGGGGTAAAAGGGTCAGAGGATGAGAGAAGAACTGGAAGAAGGAGCGTGCACAACCTTGACTTGCTGCTAAAATGTCCCTGGACTAAAGGAGGAATAAATCTCACTCATTTTGGGGGCTGCTCATTTGTTCCCTTGAGAGATGCCTCATTTCACTGCTGCAGTCTCTCATTCTCAGTTCCAAAGACAAAGTACATGTGATACGCTTCAGCACCTGCAAACCATTCTCCTCCCGCTGCCTCCGAGACACTCATACGCAGCCCCCCCTCCCAGGGGTGCACAGCCCCTGTGTGCTATGACATATCACTGCCTCTGGCATGCCAGCAATCACTGCAAGTCATTTTGGGAAGGCCTGACTCTACAGAGCTAAAACCCAGCCTTTCACAATGGCTGTGAAGTGAAAGCAATCCCTAACATGCTGAGTAAAACATAAGAGTAACCTGCTCATCATATGCAAACTCAGCTCAGGTTTCACAGCCATAGTTACCCTCTTTAGTAGTTTCGCCCTGGCTGCTCAGTGTTACAAAATCCCTCCAAATCTGGGGTTTCCCCACTATGCTTTGCTATGCAAAAAGCAGTTCCTTTATGGGATCTTGTGCCCTAAGATTATGCAGAGAGCATGTGTATAAATGTTAGTGATATCCAAGATCTTCCCTGGACCCTAGTGGCCCCTCAGTGCTTCCCAAAAACCCTCTCCTCCCTTCTGTCACCATGCAGAACAAGTAGTAGTCTTGGTTGCATTACAGTCACTCAAGATGTCACAGGAGCCATGCAGCCACTCTGGCAAGCATGGGGCCAAAGGAACTACTTTACAGTCATGAAGGACTGAGTTTTCTCTCCCCTGCCATCCTTTTCAGCTTCAGACACAAGTTGTACCAAATATCCCCATGAGGAAGCAAGGGAAAAACAAGGAGCAAGACATTCTGGGAGGAGGGCAGGGTAGCATTAAATACCACTGAGATGCTAGCGAGGGCTGAGGGGACAGCTGCTTACACAAAGCAAAAGGTAAACAAAAAGATTTTCCTTATAGGCTTGTTTTAGCAGCAGAGCAATATTCCTCCTCCACCCCATGCTGCCCGAGAAGAACTCTGCACTCATACACGGATAAGTACATAGCTTTCCCAGACTCCTTTGTCCCGGGGTGTCTGACACAGGCTGGCAGGAAAACACGGCTCACAGCCAGACTTACTGTAGTGCTTCCAAAAGCCTGCGACTGCCACAGCTCAGCACAACCACCGACAGCTGTTTGCACCACCAGCTGAAGTGGGCTTGCCCTGCCAGAGCTCAGTGGCCTACAGGAGCCTGTCCTTTGCCTGCCCTCCAGCTGGCAAAGCTGCAGAGACTCCCACCAGCACAGCCCCGAGCCTCCAGCCATCATCCAACAGCAGCAGAGCCAACAGGGCACTCGGACACAGGAAGGGGACAGAAAAGACAGAGTTGGGAGCTGCACGTGGCACAGATGTGGCCAGCTGGGCTGGACGGGAACAACGCTGGGCAGAGGAGGGCTAGCACACACCCCAGAACCCTGCCAGCTGCTCATCACTCCCTTCAACAGACTGGCACATCTTAGTCTGCAGAGGGAGGCTTTGGGCAGCGGGCACAGGTGGAAGAACAGGAATCTCCATGCACTGACTCTCAGACAAGCCACCTGGACAGAAGTCCAAAGAGACCAGCTGTCAGGGGGATGTGTGTGTGGGAGAGGGCTGCCTTGGCCAGTAAAGCCCAGAGACAGTGGCCAATTGCTAAAGCAAGCTCTGACAGGCTTCCAGCTTGTCCACAGTTACTCAGCCAACAGCAACTCTGATACCTGCTGAAGACAGAGTGTCCCTTGGTGACACAACAAATCATCCTGATTTGAAAGCCTTGACACTTGTCCCTATAATACAAAATGAATACATGCCTTCCAGAGCAATAGAAGATAGATCCTCTCCAGTTATTTCCTGGAAGTGCCTAGAGTAGTTGTCTAGGAAATCCCAAAGGACCTGGGAAACATTTTTGACTCCAGAATGTTATGTGAGAGTACTACAGTAAGAATGAGAAAATTTTTAGAAGTAGGGAGTTTTTACATCCTGGTGTGGCAAGTCCTACAACTTCTGTACACAGAGAAGAGGAAAACAGAGAAAAAGACTTCAAGGAACGAGTGGGAGGTCTGTATTTCCAACATTAGAATGAATGCAAATTTCTGCTAGCTAAATTTAAGTTTTTCAACTGACAAGAATTCAGTTGGGTTTTTTGGTTTTTGTTTGTTTGTTTGTTTTTAAATCACAAGCTTCATTTGTATCAGTCTTTTGTATCAGTCTGTACTCTCCAAACATCACTTCTCCACTAAAACAATGAAACCCATTTCTATTACTCTGAGACCATCTCTCTTGGTAAATATTACCCACAATATCCAATATTAGGGTATACCCATATCAGCTGAAGAGAGTTACCATCTTTATGTTCATTTTAAGTTCACAGCCTTTTGAAGCCTTCATGCTCCTTTTATTGCTATCTTCTGCTCTTTGAAACTACAATTATCGAGTCTGATCATTCCTGGTTTTGCTGGCTATCTCAATTTCAATGTTCTTGCTCAGCAAGAAGTCTTTTTGAGCATGAGTATCAACCACCGAAAGTCTGACTCAAAGATGACAGCAGAATCATTTAAATAGAAGCCCTTGCCCATCCAAATCACTGGTTTCTATGCTCTGCCTGAACAATTTTATAAACTTTCAAGTTTTCATAGAATCCCTTTCTAGAGACAGTATGTGATTTGACAATTCAGTAAGTCATGAGATCCCCTGCCTTCCCTTTCTGGGCAAGTAGTAGTGCATGAGGAAACTCCAGAGAATTCAGAAAAGTTTCCCAGGCACAGATCTACTCATCTCCCCAACTGGTGTTGAAATCAAGTTAACACAGGAAAGACTAGTACACAATCCTAGACCACAGGGAGTAAAGGGGAGATCTGCTCCTCAGATCAGGATTCCCATCCCTAGGCTACAGGTACTGGCTAATGTCAGTGACAGCTGGCAAAGTCACCCACCATTACTGCACCGACAGGCAAGGTGCTCATCTATGAAAAGCAAAATGATTTGCAACACAGTTTTAAGGTAAATAACTGTAGATATTGGTTCACCTCAGAAAAGCATATGATGGTTCAATAGCTCATTAATAACTGCCAAGACATCCATGAAGGAAGAGATGGAGCAGTCAGCTGGAAACTGCAATGCAATCAGGCAGCTGTCCAAAGACAAGCCAATCTTTTTAAAATTGTTTAGTGGTTCTGAAAGTGTGCAGGAGGAAGCATAACACTTATGGCCAGACTGTTAGAAATTACAGTGGTTTTGGTTTTGTTTTTTTGACTCTTCATGTAAAACTAGGGGCTAACACCATATCCCCAGATAAAACTACAGGTGAACTCCATATCCCCAGAGCAAAACTTAGTGTTACTAGGAACAGTCAGTTTTGGGACAAGTAGGAGAGAAGAAAACACAGTCTATAAAGAAGGGAAGAAGCAGTTCTAGGCAGTCACTTGAAGTCATGTTTTAATACAAGCTGGAAAATATTTTAAAATAAAGTAAGTATTCAGAGAGTTGTTGTTACCTGCTCCATATTGTATCCATGCTTCTCTTTAGCAATGGCAATATATTCATCCACTGAAAAACAAAGAAGAGATGAGATCATTATATTAAATGCCCTTATACCTTTTCTGCCCTTGCCCTTCCCAGTCTAAAACCCAGATTTGCAGCTCTGACTTCAGTCCTCCACAGAGAACTCTGATGAACAGCTGCTGTTTCCAACAATTCAGGAAAGAAACAAAACAAAAGAAAAACAACAGTCATCAGACAAACTACTACATATTTTCTTAACAAGCCTCAATGATGAATGATATCTAATCCTGTTTCAGTACTTCTGAAACACAGCATATAATATTTCAAAATTTGTTCACCAAAACTGTAAACATAATTGTGTCAGCTATTTTTTGGGGGGTGTGTTTGCTTTGTTGTGGTTTTTTTGTTGGTTGGTTGGTGGGGATTTTTTTTAATCCCCCAAAGCAGTTGTTTTCTTAAGAAAAAACATCCCCAAACACAATCCATACCTTCCAATACTGCCAGACTCCTAGTGTTGCACAACCACTGCAGATATCTTGGCAAATTTTTCTACTCTTAGGCCTCAGCAATTTTCATCTTGGACCAAACCCTACCTCTATGTATTATTAGGTCCCCAAAAGCTTTTAACCTTTACAACATGAAGATGCCCTGAGCACTTATATTTTGTATAGATGGGACTAAAACCCAAATGTCTCTTTTGCTGTGAGTGACTGAGCTTACATTATATCCAACAGTAGCCATTCGAGAGGACTGGATCAAAGTCAGTACCAGTGGTGGTGTTCTGAAATCTGTGCCCTTATGCTTTCTCGTTATTAAACAGACTGTAGTGACAACATCCCTGAAAATAAAAATTCAGTCTAAAAGGTCAGACTCCTATTTCACCTAATGGAGTGGAAGACGCTGGAAGCACTCATTACCTGTAGGATCCGTAATGTACTTGGGACAGATACATACAGCCAGAGTTCTCATTCTTCTACGAGTTTTGGACTTCATGACAAGTCACAATGAACTCAAAAATCATTCCCCCTTCCTTTGCTAGAGATACCCTGGAAGGGATGCAAGTAAATTCCTGTACTGAGCACCAGAGTCATGGAGAGCATCCATAGCACCTCCAGAAGGAAAATGGTTCCGTGCACTCTGCAGCTAAGGAAGCCATATTTCCCATGGTTTGGGCCTCATGATTCACTTCAGCTCTCAACTGTGCTTCTGCCATGTGTTCTGACTTTATGAACACTGTCATGGAACAGCATGGCATTTTTTAAAGTTTTTCCTTCAAGCTGTGACAGTCCTCAATTCTTCCTTCAGCTAAGCAATAAACTCAAAAGGTACTGGGAAAACAGAAAGAATAAGTCAGAAAACACACAGCAGGACAGCAACAGCCTGTTATTTTCAGCTTGTCATTAATAATAAGTATTTAAGTCTAGGTACTTAAAGTAAACATCCCATCTTTAGACTACTCAATATGACATGTGGTACCAATGCCAGATCTTCATATGGAAAGGAGAAGCATTTGTTAATTTTCACAGAGGCATTGCAAAAGAGGGCTTTGTTAAGTGCCATGGAAAAGTCTGTGAGAATATTAATACAGCCACATGTTGTGGCAGAAGAGCATGCAATAAACACAGGCACAGTTACACATTAACAAGGGGTCTCCATGAGGTTTTTGCTCTTCCAAGCTCCTACCTGCACACAATGGCAGCTACCAATGGGCTGATGAACCTGTTTGTTGGTCCATGTTCTGGATACTTTCAGTAAAAGCTTTATTGGCCCTTTGGAAAAAGGTGCAGCCATAACCATTCATTTGCACTGCTGCAGCACAAACGTGTGTCTGTCCAAGTGAAACTGTTTCTAAGGACTGTGCTGAACTGGGATGAAAACCATCCTTTCTCACAAACAACCTTTTCTTGCACAAGGTAAGCACTGTAAAATAATTGAAAAGGCAATGGAGGTGATTGGGACAGTGACAAAAACTTCCTAGGCTGAATTCGCTGCATTGCCTAACAGAATATCCTGAGGGCAACCAAAGGCTAGTACAAACCTTGAAAATCAGCTTTGTCGTGGGGAAAAAAAACCAACTTGCAAAACCACATCCCAAGGGAAAAACATGGTCCAGGAGGGCCACACAGGGTAAGCAGGGACAGAGAAGAGATACACACCATCCCTTTCCTCCACATGCCAAACAGGGCAGGGAACATCAGTAAGATGTGGGCAAAAGAACAACTTTAGGTGCTTCCAGTTATAGATGGTTATAAAACCACACCAAAAAAAAAAGCTGCCAGGAAACCCTACATGCAGCATTTCTCTGTACTTCAGCTAAATGTTCTCAGCTTCCCTTAAAACAGACACTGCACATGCACTCTTATATATTTTGTCTAAGAAGGAGGTGAAAGAAGGAGGGAAAGGAGTTGAATTCTCTGAAGTCCAAGGCTGAATTAAGCTCCTGAATGCTAAGTACTGCTGCATTAAGTACCTCGCTTTCACTGTGGAAAGACCTACAGTTCCTCATTTCGCTTCAGCATCTTATCCTTTAATATATACAGAGAGGAGATGAGGTCATTCTCCTTTCCAGTGTATTACCTTCCTTATGCCAGATGCTGTAAGTAATGAAAACATACTTGCTTCTCAGCCCCCCAAAAAATCATTACAGCATTTTCTCTCCTAACTGAGCAAGAATATTAGCAAGGTCCCCAAATATCAGTAGGATTTCTCTTCAAACAAGTCAATACATCACTGAGCCAAACAGTAGATTATGAGTGACTGGACACCATGAAAGGAAGCAAGATGCTTTTCCTGTTACAGTAGGTTCTGTAACACATCGGTATTACACCTCATTGTTACAGTGAAGAGAAAAGAAAATAAGAAAAAGGCAATAAAGCAGTAAATATGACCATGAGCAAACAGCAGTGCTTCTTCTATACACCATAAGAGTTTGTGGGTGAAGGAAGGACAAGGAGTACACAATTGTGCTCTTCTCTTGGCCTGTTTCCTGCCCACTTACTGACAATCTAGCCCATTCTGCTTGTCATTTCGTGGCTAATTGTGGGCTCACTTGCTTTGATGCTTGCACCATCTGAGAGGTATGACAGCCCCTTAAGCAATCCTTCCGTTTGCTCTTTCTTTACCATCCCCCTCCATATGAAGTAAGCAAGGAAGAGCACGGCACCATTTCAGTCACAGGATCCCTTTAGTCTCCCATACCAGTAGAGCCTGGAATTGCCACAAGCCTAATGCTTCACATGCCACACCAGATAAATAAGTGTCCTCTTCCATCTCTGCCTTCCCCACACAACTCTAGCAAGCACAGGGCAGTGGGCACGTGAAATTCTGCTCCACTGCATTTTAGTGGCATTCAGTCACGCTCAGTGTGTAACCCAGCAATCTGTTTAGACATCACAGTTCAGAGCCAGAGAAGCCTGGGGCAGAGCTCTACTTACACCAGAAGAGACAGTTTGCCAGCACAGCTCTTCACTGCTTTCCAGAAGAGAATACGCAAGAGCAGCAGAGCATTCCCATTCCGTTTCCCCAGTATAAAATACACCACCACGCATTCTTTCTACCAGAGTAACTTTTCCCCAAACAGGGCACACAGGAGTATCCTTCCCTCCCATCCAACTCATTCCCCTATGCCAGAGAGATATTTCAATAGACCAGACCAAAAATACAATGATACTCGAATAGAAACAGTCGTGTGACACAGGAGATGCATTGCTCCTGTGAAGGCTCTTGTTGCTACTAGAAACCAGATGGGGGGAGGGACAGAAAAGAGAACCATAAACTGTTATTTCTTTACCTACTTGGCTACATTTCTTCTCTTGCATACATTTTAGCTGTGTGGGTGAGCAGGATCCCCCTGACCACCCCACACCCAAAATGGAGTGAGCACTGGCCCCTTTCATACAGTCAGTCACGCTCAGGAAGGCAGAAGCAGCACAAAAGGCAGGGACACCGAGGGAACAGCCTCACATACACAGTCACCAACAAAGAGGGGTACAAAGTACTCAAATGCTAACACACACCTCTCCCAAATACAATGAGATGACGGAAGGACCCTGCATATAGCACTAACACAGCCAAAGAGATAAGGGAAATTGAAGAGAGTGGGAAAGAAAGCAGAGAAAGATGTTTCCACCCCCTGTCATCTAGAGAGGAGAGTTTGACCAAAACGGTGCCATCAACCCCCTGAATTTTGTGTTCTTGTTTCCAGCCATCTTCCTCATAAACACTTCTCTTCTGCTAACCATCTCCCTGCAAGAATTCCTCACTAGAGGAAAAGAAAGGGGACCCTCTTGGCTGACAGAGGGAAGGAGGAACAAGAGCAAACAACTGCATTGCTGATTTTCAGTCCCGCATCCTTGAACAGAGAATCGAGAGATGTAAAACAGGAGCATTAATTTCAAGGGGCAGGAGAACTCTGAAAAGACAAATGCCTGAAAATAATGACTCCCCTCTGCACCATTTGATCACATTACAATCTCTCCAAGTGGCTCTTTCTGAAGACTTTCTGCCCCCCTACCCAAATTGTTTCTTAATGACCCCACAAGGATCACATCATGTTCAGTGGACTCAATGACCCCAAGGAGGGTTTGCAGCATAAGTGAGTGTGCTAAAGCCTATAGAAAGTAACAGGAATGCAGAGGTAGGGCTGTTGCTGCAACCTCAGTTCACCCCTATTACTAGGGTACTGCAGGAGCTCTGAACACTTTGCATATTACGTGATGCAATACCCTGAAAGAACGAGGTGAAACGAGGACAAAAGCAGCATCCTTCACAGCCTCAGTAATGTGCTTCACAGGGTTTGATCAATGTTGGAACCTGCAAGGAATTCTGGATGTTGCTATACATCTCCCCCTCCCCTGCATCTCCCCTGAGAACACGGGGAAAAAAAAGAAAATAAAAAAAAGGAAAAAAGTCAAGACCCAAAACAAATCAATACTATATAAAGAAAATAAGGACAATAGACATACAGGTGAAATTTTTCGAAATTTCAAAACACAATTATGATGGTATACAAACAACTAAGCACAGTTTTCGCCTTGACTATAAAAAACGGGCAGCTGCATTGCTGTCCCGCTGCCCTAGCAGCATCGGTGGAACACTCCTGCCACCTCGTGGTCCCAGCTCGAGAGAAGAAGCTGCCAAAAGCACACGAGTTTGGTCAACTGTCTCCCTGAAGTTAGCTGCAACTGGAAACATGGGAAGCAGGCAGAGATCAAAGCCTGAACAAAATCACTTAGAAGAAAACAAAACCCACCTGATCTCAGAGGTCTTTCTAACCTTAATCATTCTACTTTTCTATTCAAATAATTCTTTTTCTTGGAAAAGCTATCTCCTCTTCTTGCTATGATATGATGTGATCTGTGTAAGAGGCAGGAGAAGAGCAGGGAGACACAGCACAGACATGTTTTGTGTCTTGTGTTGCACCCCCCTGGGAAGGCACATTTAACACTGTCTCTAGGAACAGAAAAGTGCTAGTTACAGACACAAAGGCTACTTAAAAATCACTTCATGCAACTGAAGGCACAAGAGGATTTAGGCCTCAACTCCATTGCATCTATAGCAGGTGAGGAGAAAGTCTGGAGGCAACTGCAAGACTAAGGAACACCCACCTTACCTGGAAAAGCCATAGAACCACTGCATGGTAGTTGAAAGTAGGGAAATGTTCTCACCTCCCAGGAGGGGCAGTGCCAGACCATCATAGCACCAGCCCTACCTACACAGGTTGCCCCCTTCTCCTGCACCACCTCCAGTGCTTTACACTCTTTATGTTTATACCATGCTGCATACCATATAAAAATCACTTTTTTGGGAGATTACACAAGTCTGAGAAGAGATGAGCCCTCCTAGTTTCAAGCAAGGGACAAGACTGGCTCAAGCCAAAAGTGTGACTTATTCCTTGCCCCAGCAGAGTGGCAGGGATGAGCAGGAGGGTAGGAACAGGCACGGTTACGTAAACTGGCATTGGTGAGGAAAAAGTTGCTCACGGAACTGCGCCTGGAGCCCGGGGAAACTCCAGTCTCAGAGAAAAAAAACTAAGGAGTAAAATGGAGTGCCCCACTGCTAGGAGATTTATCCCTTTAAAATTACCTTTGGTGATACCTACTAAAGCTTCCTCTTTCACACAAAGGCAACCAGTCCCCAACCAGAGCCCAACTAATATGCTGAAAGGAAACATCTATTTCCTACTGCCTTTTTAAATTATTTTTAATATTGCTTTTTGCATGGCCTGCATCTAAGGCCCAGTGATATTTAAAGATCCGACTCATCTGCCTTTAGATTTTGCTATACCAGCTAGAAGGCTGTACTGCAGACACAAGTGGACTGACAAATTAGCACAGTTTTTGTAGCTCATCAAAACTATATTAAACTCCTTACCAGGAAAGGCCTTCTGCTAATAGATATGTGTTACTTTTAAAGCTTTTACCAACACATGTTCATTCCCGAAGCTGCACCCTCAGCTAACATCATCACATCAAGAAAAGGCCTAACAGAATGTGTATATCCATGGAGTGGTGTATTAATGAGGATCACCATAAGGAAAGCCACACAGTTGATGCTCTCTTGCTCTCTGATGCTGCTGCTGTTCTCCCTCAGAAAGGCCATGTGGATGCCCATTGTAAGGACATCCATGGAGGATGCTCTGGGAAGAAAGGCTGCTTCTTATACATCCACGACATTCAACCTTCAGTCATAAATTTGCTGAACACCATAGCACTGAACACCATTTTACTGGAGGGATGGCAGAGGTTTAAATATCTACAAAGCCCTGGGCACAATGGGGCAACACTCAAATGTTGCTACATGTACCACAGAATAGAAGAGGATGAGGGAGATCTGGCAGGGCAGTAACAAAGGAAACACCTGTCTCTGGCACCAAGCACAGACAGAGAGAGCGACATCAGATTATCCAGGGACCTCAACTGTGACCATACAAGATCTGAGCATGTCTATCATTTAGCAGTGAAAACTTGATCCTAAATCAGACAGAGAGACTGGACTGTATTAAATGTAATTAGCCAGAGCAATTGATACTGGGTTTAGAGCCCATCCATGTAAAAACATAAACCCAGCACACACTAGCTTCTGGCAGGGAGGGAATACTCGTTCCCACGTATGACCTTCCAAGACAGAGTCAGGAAGTTATAGACAGGATAAATCCACACAGCATATGCCTCAACAACAAAGTGAGTTTATAGCAGAACGGCTCTTTGCATTATTCAGTACAGTGCTCTCAATTCAGTCCGAGAAACCCTAAAGCCAGATTTATTCTGCTGTCAAACCATGGTTTGAGTTCACTCTACTGGGAGGTTACAGCCTTGGATTATACACTTCAACTACAGGCAGCAACATGCCCAAGCAATGCAACTAGGAACATTATCAATACAGTTGTGACAAGAGGTAGATTATTAAAAAAAACTTTGTCATATTCTCAGTGCAGGGAATCCTAACTTGGGTTCGAACAAACCTCCTTCATACAGATTTTCTTATGGAAATTATTCTTCTCACTCCTTGAGAATGCCTGATCCAGTGAACCCTTTCCAAAAGCCAGATTTGCTAATTTGAAAAAAAATTTAGTTTGGCACACACTAATGACAGAATCAGTATGGGAGACCACAAATTCAGTCTACTAGCAGTGCAATGCAAGGCTTCAGTACTCTGCCTAGGAACATTCTCAGCTCTTCATCCACGTCATGCTATAACACTGAAATTCTTGGTCTGCAAAACAGTCAGTGAGAATTCCACTAAGCTTCGTCAAGCAACCTGCTGGCAACCAGCTTCAGAAGCCACCAAAGACTATCCAGACCCAAAACCCCTTAAAGAGGGTGAAACCCTCCACAAGGTCCATTTTCCATCCTCAGTAAGATTTTGGAAAGCTCCTGTCTAAACCAGAACTGTTATATTCTTCGTTGTTGTAGGAATGCAGACTAATGAAGGCCCTGTGTCAGAGCCAGGCTTCCTAAATAGCATGTGTAACTTCACTTCCCCATGACAGAGGGTCTTTGTGCAGCATGAGGGCACACACACAAGGGGTATGTGGGAGCAGAATAGCCATCAGGTTAAATTACAGCTCATTATTATTGTTACTGATAATAAAGCCTGTGACAAGAGAGTAAAAGCCACGCTGACTCCCTTTATACTGGACACAAAGGCAAAAGAAATGATCAATTTGTCCCCTAGCTACCTCCTTGAGGGATGTCACTTGGGCAGAAAGGAAGCATCAGGCAAGCCAGCAGGCAGCGAAAGGAAGGAGACAAGTCTGAGTCACACGGAGTTGCTGCCCTCAGCAGATGTGGATCGCCCTACTACAGACAGGTCAGCCTTGGCAGACACGAACACTCAAGGCATCCATTCTTGCACTTCTTTACTTCCTATAGCCTTGAAAGGAAAGAGGTGCAAAGATGTTTTTGACCTCACCAAGAAGTCCATGCAGAAAGACAGGAAGCTTCCACAGCCGGATCCTAGACATCATCCTTACAATAGCCTCCAAACCAAAGTATCAGTGTTGATTGATACTAAGGTATTAAAAAATACATAAAATTAAGTCAATTTAGAAAAAAATCAAGTTACAAATTCATACAGCATCTGCTGAAACATGAATTACATAGAGGCCCTCAGCCTTCAAGACTGACCTAAAGAGACTGAGTGGAAAACCCTATGACAAACCAAATAGACCCTGGAGTATCAGTGGTGGGTGGTCACAGCTTTTAGCCAGGATTTAGAAGTCTAGTCCTTATTGAGAAGTTATTATGTATTACTAATAATCCTTGGAGTGCTAGAAAATCCACTACTACCCTACCATAATATGAATCTGCACAAGAAGCACATGATCAGGAAAGTAACTTAATGTGGAGGGCAAAAAGAAGAGTACAGGAAAATTAACTAGTGGGAGTGGTTCCTAATTAGAACAAATAATGCCACAGCAAGCACATTATGATGAGGGAAGCTCTGGCACATGTCCTTGAGAAAGCCTGGCTGCTCTGCCTCCTGCACTAGAACCTCTGTTAAAGGTCACACTTGGCAGCATATGAACTCATCACAGCAAGATGTTACAGTCATGACCTACTCAAGCATTCCTCTGTGGAAAAATCTCCCACAAGAGTTCCTCCCTGCCTGTGCACAGTTCCCATGATACACCTATAAACATGCATTTGCTGACTAACTTTGCTCCAAGGAAAAATTAAAACAAACAAAAAAAAAAAATGTAGAAAGTTACCCTCCAGTTCCCTGATCCTTCTTATATTCACTCACAGCTACAGTAAGAGAAAAGAGGCCAGAAAAAAAAAAGACCTAGTCCTCTGAAATGCCCCAAGCCTACCCATCCCAGCGAGACCAGCAAGACTGGAGCACACTCAGCCCATCCCAGGGCTGAGCCCAAGCAGCACAAAGTAGCTGCAGCCTGCTCGTTCTCGTCATACTGGTCCTACAACTCACACAGCGCCGATCAGGCTGGCTAAGACTGCTCCCAAATGCATTTCAGATCAAGGCTCGCTGCCAGGGTAACTCTTAACACAGCTATCATCACTCCATTACATCCACATCATCTTATCTCTAAACTTCTCCTAGGAAATAAAAGCTCCTTCCTAGCGCCAGCACCAGTTCAATCCCGCAGCAGCCACAGTAGCGGCAGTCGGCATTTTCAAAGTGGGTCATCTTGACACTGTTCAGAGAAGGTCTGGATCACACTGCAGTGAAAAGGAGGAACAAACAGGTGGCAGGAGAGAACAAGGCACACGAAGAAACTGAGGACTACCTCCCCCCTCCCAGCACAGCAGCAAAAATTCCTTCAGGATAACGCAGCTACCTTAGATAAGACATCCTTTTCCTGGATACTCTCCAACACATTCTCTCTCCTTCAGGTTTTTTTTGTTTGTGAGCTTTAAAAAAAACCCAAAAACCAAAACACCACAAACATCCCCCCCCACCCCTGCCACAATCCATCCCAACATATACCCTACCTAGTTCTCTTGAACTAAAGTGCTTTCCTGACTCCACTGCTGGGAAAGGGTTAAAATTTCATCTTAATTTAAATATTCAATCAGGATCCAGAAATATCAACCTGCAGCAATAATGATGAAAGAGCTGCTCTGAGATTTCCACACAGTGTTGCAACAGCAACTAGTATAGCAGATGACAAACAAAGGGAAAACTGCAGCTAAGTTTGAGGCAACTCAGCCATTTCTGGGATACACCCATAGCCTTTGAAGCCTGGCATCTTCTCTTTACTGTTCACAATATTGCTACTATAAGTATCAAAAGTTGCCTTAGCTAAAATGAAATATTGCATTACTTCACCACCTTCTTTTGAGCATTTTCTGAAGTGCAGCAACCACAGCTGCTGGGAGAAGTGGTCATGACTATTATTTCTACAGCTAAATTCCAGCAGAATCCTAAATTGAACACTAGTTCTCTCATTTCTGAATTCATGGAGTTGCATTCTTCAGCTACTGTATTTGCATCCAAGCTTCACAGCTGCCAGGTTCACTGCATAATATGAAATTTGGATTAGGGATAAACATAAACCTAATTCTGCTTTTCCATTAATCCTTTTTGCTGTCATTGGGACAGACAACAAACTGACATTTCTAGGGAAGGAGCATACAGAAACAGTATAATCCTAAATTTGGGAGTTTTGCTATCTCCACTTGAGCAACAAAAGGTCATAATCACAACCCCTGAAGTTCACCCCTCAGAGACCTAGAAGTCTTGGCTCTACCTGGCAGCTCTTTTTAAAGTTAATACTTTTACTACTACTAAAAAGACCCCAACACTTCAACAAGTAAAACCTTGGACACAAACAAGCAGAAAAACCCCAAACAAGAGAAGCACAATACACATGCTCCTTCTTTCACAACCTCCCACAGCACTTAGCCAGACACGAAAAACCCCAAGTATGAGTTCAGCTAAGAGTTCAACAATACTTTTTTCTGTCTGGTGACAAAGTCTTAGCAGCTCCCACTCTCCCATTCCTGACTAAGGTGGTTGCACACTCTTACTGTGCATCAACACAACCTTTTGGGGAGTTACATTATAAACCAGGTCAGAGACGACGGGTTGGAGGGGAGAGGGTACTAAAAATAAAACCACGATTCCAACTCTTTCAAGGATCCTGTTCAGGGGATGATGGAGAGGAGAGACTTAAAAAGTACCTGAATACATACCAGACTATATCCTCTGCCTCACTGCTGCTCCCTGCAGAGGGGTGCCTGTGTGCCGAGGAGGGGGTGGCTCTTAAATAGCTCTGAAGTGTTAATCCCTTCCATTTTAAATGCATCCTGTTGAATAAGGGCTTCATTTTCTAAAAGGGAGATTTTAAGATCAACGCTTTCCTCAGTCTACTCTCTCCCATTTGTGGTTTTCCTCTCACATTTGTGTACTGTTAGGGCACTCTACACCTCACAGAAAAGAGAGCTAATGATGATAGTTGATGGAGTCCTATGTCCACAGAATTCACAGGCCAAAATAAGTGAGCCAAGGCGAAAGGTTGTGTCCAAGCAGAAGCCCTTTGCAAAACAGTTATGACTCAGCTACACACTGAAAACAGAGACCAGCCACACAAATCACAGTCAGACACATGCAGCAACCTTAGAAGACATTTTCATGTCCATTACTCTGGCAGTCATTTTAAGTCAGAAAATTCAGACAAAATAGAACTCCAAGCTTGTTTAATATTCCCTTCAGAAGAAAAACTAAAGAGAAGTCCAGAGCCCACGTTATGCCAAAATTATCCCTTGAACTAAAGCTGGAGATGGACTCTGGCCACTTAAACCTGCAACCTGCCCTCAGAAATTTTGGGGTTCACCTCACCATCACAAGAGAGGACAGCTACCAAAACTCACTCTCACCCAAAGAAGGCTGCTAACACACTAACAACCAGGACACACTTAGAAATGTGGTTGGGACACTGAAATCCTGAAGGTCAACTCAGAGTTTCTTTGGGTGGAGCACCACACACTCCCAAACAGTTACCCGGCCTGTGGCACAGTTAACTAAAACCATGCCCATCCAAACACCATAGGGTTGATATCCTTAGTAACCATAGCAACCAGCACTTCTTCCTCCATCAGAGCCTCAGCTGGCACATTACTGCCTTCCCAGCATCAGGTTTTGCAGCACATTTAAGGAGCCCTCCCTTTTCCCCAGCCACAGGCTCTGGCCAAACACATTAGAGGATGTCAAAGCACTCAGCTATTTCACTTAATTCTGGCATTTCTCTATCGCCATGTTCCCTGACCATTTCTACTTCCCCTCCATAGCAGGAACAAGATATCTGAATTCTCTCCATGTGCACCAAGGCAGGTGTAATGTAAAGCAGGGAGCCAGCTGCAGCCTCAATAGAAGAGGTGCCACAGAGTAATGGAGACAGGGACTGGTGAATGTCCAAAGCTGGCAGTGCCAATCAACTGTCAGGTCAAGCAGAAGCAGCACTGCAAGACCAGAAGACCCAGCTGCCCTCTACAACCCCACTGCCCCATGGGCATTAGGGACAGTGCCTGCCTGTTCAGTGACACCCATAAACTGCAAATCCATTGGAGACATCCACCAAGACATCAAGTGAGAAAACAGAACTCCCATCTAGCAGCACATGTATTCTGCCAGGAAGAAAGCAGAAAAATTACTCTCAAAGCACAGCTTATTGCTGGTAAAGCAATACATCTTTCCCTCTTGTAGTTCACCTTTGAACTGCAGGTCTATAAAAGCAATCATCACATCCTACCCTCTCACCTGGTATCTATCCCTTGCTCCTGGGCAGCTGCACCATGCCAGCAGTTGCTCATTTCTAAACCAACCCAAAGTCATCTTTATGGTTCCACTCACTAGTGCACTTGGCACAGAGAGAGACACTGCTGTTTTATTAATAGCTTCCTGCTGGCCCAGCTCTATCCTGTGCAGAGTTTCCACAGCATCATTACAATGCATTTTTTACTATTTCCCTCCTCTTTCCCCACATGCCACTCAAAGAGAGCAGATGCCTGTCTTCCACTTAGCTGTTCCTCCTCCTCAATGTCACCTTGCTCAAGGCATCATTCTTCCTCCCCTCTCCCTGTCTCCTTCCTCACCCTCTGTGACAGAGTCCCACAACAGCCTGATCAGTTGTCCTCCATGGCACCAATTCCACAGACAGCCTCTCAGGAGCCTCACTTTGAGAGCAAGTTCTCTGTAAGAGGTGTGACACCAGCCACAGGATATTTGGAGCAGAGTTGGAAGGGGAGCACAGTTATTTTAAGTCCAAATGTTCAGTTACTGCACAATGACATTTCTTTCTTTCTTCTTCAAAAGACACAGGACAAAATTCTAGCTTTGGGCTAACTCTGTGACCTACTCACTAATGGTGACACTGCTGTGCAAGTGACCTCTCAAAGGCAAAAGTCTGTCAGTAGATATGGACCGTGCTGGCAGCATTCAACTTTGGTATTAATATGGGCAAGGCAATAAGTGGTTTGTGTCCACGATTAATGGTTAACAAGGAACAGGATAAAATAAATGAGCAATGTGCCAATACATACTTTTGTTTTCATCTTCTCTTTTACATCCATCATTTCATGGCATCCAAGTAAAAGGTTTCTCCAGTGTGATTAAAACACTGCTTCATGGGACCCAAATGAGCTCTTAACTGTGTGAGTCTGGAGCATCAGGTATGCAGACATCCATCAGGTCTTGGCTGACACACTGGTCTTTCTAAGGTTCCTTTCAGCAGCTTACAGAGACCCTCCCACAGCCTCCATCAGTTTGGCCAGCCCTCTGCCAAACCCATCAGGTGCACTGCTCTGAGTATGGTCACAGAATCTGCTCAGTGGTTTTTAGCACCTTCCACAAGCTGCACTGATTGCACTGAACTCTCCTGCTCACAAGAGCTACCAGTTCACTCTAAGGAAGAGCTAACATGTGCTGCACTAACTTCCATCTTCACAGCGAGCCACAGGAATAGAGATAAGTCCTGTGTCTTACAGGCACAGGATGGATTAAAGACTTTGAAGCACAAACCAAAGTAATCACAGGTACCAACAGGCTGCTGATTGGAAGGATTTGCTCACCCACACTTCAACCTGAACAGCAGTATTAAGAATGGATGTGCTAGATAGGACTAACAGTACTTAGGGGCTACACCAACCTCTTGGAGACCACATCTCCTTCCACTCGCAATTTCACACTGCCAGTGAATGATCTACCACACCATGTCACAAAAAAACATGGTTTAAAAAGGCATCGAGAAATACAGAATACATCATTTCCCTGAATAACTTCCAGTAGTCAATCACAAAACAAACAAAAAAACCCACCTAAAAACCCAAACTCAGGCATTTCATTTCAGTTCATGTGGACTTATTTCACAGCCATCTATATGCATGTCTCTTACTATGTCAAATTTTTCCTCTAAGTGAATAATTGAGAATTTCAGCCTCTTTTCAGTAAGCTAGACAGATGGATTTTGCTTCATCTTCAGTTTCCAAAATGTTTCAGTAGCTCCTGTCTCCATCCTTTTCTCAATTTTTAAACTAAAGCCATTATTTCGAGGTTCATTTTCCTGAATGCTGCTGGGTACAGACGCAGCAAACTGTACCAGTGACTACCTCACTCTTTACATCCACATCATCCCCTGGGTCAAGCAGGACACTGTGAAACTTTGCTGAATTACCTGCCCACTGTTTCCCCAATATTGCTCTCTAAGCCATTTCTTTCCAAACATCAGACTTGATGTAGAAGGCCAGAGCCTTCAGGACTGAGATTCATAACCCTGCAGTTGGGTCATTAAGAGCCCATTGCATTGGCAGCAACCCAAGTTAGGAAAAGACCCAAAGTGCTCCACAAGACTGTCAGTAGCATTAATTTTATTTACCACTCTGTCAGTCCACAGGTCATCAACAATTTCATATCCATTCCCACATCACTGATGAAATGTTGATCATCACCAGTCCTCTCACACATCCCCACGGACCCCATTTAATTAGGATTCACTATCAACGATGCCAAGACTTGTCAGTGAATTCAAGAGTCACTGAAGAGACCTCCTGTCCCCTGATGTTCTTTCATCATGAACCATAAAGTAGATTAGGGAACTCTGCATGTAATATATTTAGTAAGTGCTCTACAGCCATTGCAGAGCACTGGTGTTTTGGAGGAGGTTCTCATCTTCAGAAAGGAAGGGGGACTGAATCAGGCTCTCATGCAATCAGTGCCTAACAGCTGGCTTGAATACATTAGAGCAATAAACTTATTTCTACCAATCAATCCATTTCTAGTCTCAAAAACCCAAAAGCGTCTACCTTCAGCAGAATTTGGTTTTCATAGTTCATTTTTAAGTAATGTCAGATAGAGACAGGAATAACTGATACCTTTCAGCAGGATCAGCTCAAATTGACTCAAGACAAAGCAATGACCAACCAGCTCCCTGTTCTCTCATTCCCTGTACAGTTGCCCTTTCCCCATCTGCTGGCGACTTCCTACCACCCCAAGGTCCTCTCAGCCACCTCTCCCAATATTTCCTTGGGTTTTTTACTACTACTAGATGCTTAATTTCACAACTCCATCCACTCTGTATCAATCAGGCACCTTGGGAGGTATTTTGTGTGTCATGTATGGTGCAACACCCTCACATTTTACTTCCTCAAATTCCCCATGAAATATTTATTCTTTTTTTTCTGTATTTGTTTTGGAAGGTGAAATAACCGAGACCCTACACTCTTACTGAAATTTTGAGTATTTTGAAAAATTTCTTCTTGCCTTCTTATATTCATATTGTTTTCCCCAACTTTTTTGTTGTACCAACATCAACTGCCACCTAGTTTTTATTCATATGACTTTTTAAATTACCTCCTAGGTTCATGACATCTTAGTAGATATTATATCCTTTCTATGCTCTATGATATGAGCATATTTTTGCCAATTGCTACAAAGTTACAGATAATTTTACTCAATTCCACATATCTTCCCTCCCTTTCCTCTTCCTTCTTCAAGAAACCTGTTTCCTATCAGGCAGGAGTTAAACGTTCCACAAAGCTGAGCTGAGATTCAAAAGACACTCAGATTTGAGAGGCATCTACAGGAATTCTCTGTGTCACAGACAGCCCATGAACGTCATTCCTTTCAGTGGCAGAAACAATTTCTTGCTCTTATACCTTTTAAGAGGTTTCTAGCTGTAGATAACTGTCAAACATACTCCTCTCCTCATCAGTCTTACTTAGTTCAGCATGCAACAGCCAGCAGGGAGCAGACAAGACACTACTGGTAGGAGAGAAGGCAGACATGATCCTTGCAAAGCCCTTTTTATCTGTAGATCACAGTACCATCATCCTTATGTAATTTAAGGGGCAACTTGCTCAGTGGAACAAATGCCCCAGGGCAGAGCACAGGCCTTTCGTGGCAAAGCCAGTTTGTGCACAATCTCTGCTGCCTTAATTTGCAAATGCCACTACAGCCTCACAAGTGCCTTGTGATGCATCCTAGCCCTTGGGTCTAGGGGAAGAACAGGTATCAAGTTAATATTGCCACCACAAAAACTGCAGAGGAACAGGAATGCAAGATTCTCAATCTTGGTTCCAGAATCAGAAAAGATAAAAGAAAAAAAAAGGTACGAGCATAAAGTCAAAAATAGCTCTTTTCAGCTCCCTCCCCCAAAAGCACTTAGATTTAGTTACTGCATTCAAACAGCAGCCCTTTAATCAAGGAGTCCTACTTATTCATGAGGAGAACTGTAGCTAGACAAACCTTTCAAACACTAGTTCTGCCATCTGGCAGCAGCACTGAGACTTGTTCCCAGACACACACAGAGTACAGTTAATTGCCCTCACGTGGAATTCCAAGGCACTGCAATTGTTCTGGCATTTAAAACCTCCATGGGCTCCAGATGTGGATTTTATTTGTGTCTTTGTGGAGAAAAAGGTACTACTAATTACCAAATGTTTCATGCCCCCCTCCCAATATTTTTCTCCCCAGCTATTTCTGTTGCCTTCTGCAGCACCAATAGCAAAAAAAGCAGATTGTGTAGGCCCACGGATAAGTACCTTAAAGAATTTATACCAGGGAAGAAGGCATGTCACATTTCTCTTGATTTCCCTGCCCCTGTGGATTTGATGCTCTGAGCAGCTGCCCAGTGGGGAAGAAAGATGATCTGGGGGATTTCTTTGTTGGCTTTTCTTTTTTTAAATTAATTTCTAATCATAATGGAAAGGTCACAGACATAACCTCTCTACCAAAAGTGGCAACTTTGCATTCTTGAAGTGACACATGCAAGGAAAAAGGGGAATAAAATTATTTGAATTTGAAGAGACTTACATTTTGCTTCAGACAGATTCTGGTTAGGTGACCAGACCAGCATGCCGAGATTCTCTCTCTCCTGACTTCTCCTTGCAAGTTTGGCTTAAGAGAAAACAGATACAAACCAAGTTACAGAGAAAGTAATTTCAGATGCAAAATGGATACAAAAGCGACTTATCACACATCTGCAGCTTTTAATCAAGATACAAAATCCATCCACAGAGTTAAAACCTCATCTTCCCATTCAGACCTGAGGCTTTTCCTTGTTTCTTCAATGCATCATCCTCTATATAACATGACAGATACCGCACACTCACTCTTTCCTGCAGTGCACTAAGCAGCATACGTTAGATCTAAATTAAAAGTTAATTAATGTTTCTCTTCCAGCATACTTGATTATTTTTCTTCCAGCCATCGTTAAATGAAAAAGGGAGGAGCTAGGCTCAGGCAGCAGGCTCCAAGCCCTGGACATCATGAGGCTACACTGTGCAGCTACAGAATCACAGAATATGCCAAGTCGGAAGGGACCCACAAGGATCATTGAGACCTTGCACGGGACCACCCTCACGAGTCATACTATGCACTCAAGAGTATTGTCCAAACACTTCTTGAACTCTGCCAGGCTTGGTGCTGTGGCCACTTCCCTGAGGAGCCTGTTCCAGTGCCCAATCACCCTCTGGGTAAAGAACCTTTTTCTCAGATCCAACCTAAACCTCCCCTGACACAACTTCAGGCCATTCCCTCAGGTGCTGTCACTGGTTACCACAGAGATCAGTGCCTGCCCCTCCTCTCCCCTTCACAAGGAAGTTGTAACTGCGATGAAGTCTCCCCTCAGCCTCCTCTTCTCCACGCTGAACAGGCCAAGTGACCTCAGCCCCTCCCCTCATACAGCTTCCCCTCAAGGCCCTTCACTATCTTCACTGCCCTCCTTTGGATACTCTCTAATAACTTTATATCTTTCTTATACTGCAATGACCAAAACTGCATGAACACTTCAGGGTACACACATACACAAACCTCTCAGATTTCACTTCTGAGCACCTCCTGCCCTGCCCCAGCAGCCCTCCTACACCTCCATCCCCCATAGTCAGGAATGCCCACCAAGGCGACACTCAGTCCCCCGCAGTCAGGATCAGGTCCTCTTCTCAACTACTCCAGAGGAACCTGTGGGCACTCACACCCACAACTGTGTACACACACCCAAGCTCGGAAAGCAAGTCAGATTTTAACCAGCTTAACACCTGGCTGACACGAGAGCTCTGAAAGCCTCAAGTGAAGATCCACAGCTGCACATAGTTTCAAAAAGCAACCTCAAACTAAGGTATGTTTCACGAATGAGCTCTTGGGAATCTGCTGATGTTTGGTCACAAGAAGTCAAAAAGAGAAGGAGGAGGAGGAAGAAGAGGATGAGAAGAGAAAGAAACTCGCTCTGTTGAGTCAGCACAGCCAGCTCAACCACCCGCCCTGGCAGGGAGAAACTTGCAGGTCTTGTTATGAATGAGTGCCTGCAGTAATACTTGCACTACAAAACATCACATAACGCTCAAGTTTTATGCAATATTTCAACACAATTTTCTCTGTGCTGTGCAATTAGGCATATAACCACCACTTCATAATGCATTAAAACAGGTTAGAAAAGACCTAGTAACACAAAATTACATTACAGTGCTACGAACAGTCATGGTTTGACTACTGTTTTTAACCTGAAATCTGCTCAACTAAGAACAGTCACGGTTTAGACGACAATAATATTTTAACATTAAATTTAAAGTAGAAATAGCATGTACTAAAAACAACCAGCTGCCAGTAACATATTTACATTGAACTAACAGGTTTTTTCATGTCAAACACCATGATTATCTTTCACACAGGTTTGTTTTTTTTTTAAATAAGGTTAGCAACTGCACATACAAGATATTTCACAGGCTGTGCATGTTCGTTATTTTCTACACTAGGCAAAAAAAGGAATGAGACAAGAGCCTCTGGTGGTAAGAGATGGGAGGTGGACATCAGGTCTGTACACACAACACAAAGGATGTCTGAAATTAAAGTTACAAGTCCTGAAACACTGGGCATTAAATTTTACTTTCTCTCTTATTTCAAGTCTCAGTCAGGAATGTAAATAGAGGCAACCTTAAACTTCCCCTTTTGTCAGTCAGGCTTTACCCCTGATGGGGGATGAACTGGGAAACCCACCTAACTCAGGAAAAGGAAAAAGTTTTCTCCTAGTTTCACAGGGTGAACCTCCTCTCCTCTCTGACAGTCAGGCACACGTCCCAGCCGGGCTGTCCCGGTCAGGAGCAGAGCACCACTAACGCAGCTCACCCACCCGCAGTAAGACAGGTGAAGCTTCACCTCCCACGGTTAAAACCCCAAGGTACACTTTGAGGTATTGCAGAGGGAGCACCACAGCCTTCCTGGCTGTGACCTGCAGCCAGCCCTGGGAAATGACAACCAGCACAGGAACTGCAGAACCTCATGGCACCCATGGGGTTGGTGAAATGTGTTCCTCGTCTCCCATCACACTCCCCACATGCACCCAGGATGTTCCCTTGCAAAGAAATGCCTTGGGTTAGGAGCTGCCTCCTTCCAGTCACACATACCCTCCCTGGGCCTCATACCCAGAACGACAGCCTTTGTGCCACCCTCAGGACTTCTTCTGTCCAGTTCCCACAGCCCCGCTTCTTTCTCTCTGCCTCCCTCCAGCCCCTTGGTAGAACAACCAGCCAAGTTCTGCTGCACTTGCGAATAGGTGTGAAGCAGCACCTCCAGTATTCCCAAAATGTTATCTCCTGCTGTCTCTCCACTCAAGCCCACACCTATTCACCCTCAGGCCTCATTCCTTGACAGATGTAGAGGCCAGTGCAAAGCACACAGAACGCTTAGGTCAAAACTCATGCTTCTCTGCAAAGGACAGAAGCACCTGAAGGCCAACACACATAGAAGGCTGGAGGGTAGGCATGTTCCTTAAACATCCACAGAGGCTGAGATTCCCTCCCTAACATCAGAGATGCTGGCCACCCAGCTCCTTCACTTTCTAGCACCACTTCCTCCCTAACACCCCTTCTCAAGCCCACAGCCCCCACATGTATTGTCCCTCACACACAAGGCAGACATGTCAGGCATTCTTCCAAGTCCAGTGTCAACCCAATCATAAATACACATAGCATAAGCATTCTTCCTTCATGATGTACCAAGGAAAAACTTAAGAGCTTGCTCAGATTTTGGAAGCACATTGAAATGATTGCTTCAGAGCAACAGTCACAAAAGCAGAAGATGGGTCTTAGAGTAGAGTGGCTGTTACATCCCTTTCCTGCACCATTCCAAGCACAGCTGCAAGGCTCACCATCACTGGGAAATTCTTTCCCCTTACCCCTGCTTCAGGACAAAGAATACCAGGGTGAATAATAACACTCTGCACTTCACTGACAAAGCTAAAAAGATAATTTAATTTAATCTGTTATATATTTCATATAAAAATAGCCATGTAAGATGGGCAAGTGTTAATCTTTTTTTAGGGGAACAGATCGATTTAGGATCAATGGGGTTTGCTTGTTTAAGCAACTGCAGTTAAACCAGTGCAACCCATGTTTAGAGAAGCTGTACACTGGCAGACAAGATGACCTGACATTTCAGATAATCCTGCACTTTCATCTAGGCTACCCACCAGATATTTGTCAAGTCTCTGCCACTGCCATTAGTTCCAATCACAGCTGTTGTGGGAGCAAACACTCCAATCACTTTCCCACTGCCAGCTTTCCCATTTGTCCCAAGTCTGTCAGGAATCACAGACACTTCCTCCATCCCCAAGAGAAAGACCATCTACTACAAGCAGCACCCCCTAAGTTTTGTTTCACTGTCAGAATTCACATGGGATGCAAACTCCCACTGCTTCTACCCAAACAGAAAAGTGCAGCCCCAACAGGCACAGTATCATGTTGCTTTTTCCATAGCAGTTCCCATCCCTTTCTCTTCTCTCACCTCTAGAATATACCCCTACTCCACAGACTATACACTAAAACATAAGAGAGAACCAATCCAACTTAAAACTCACTTTGTGAAGAAAATGTTATTTTTTTACAGTGGTTTACTGCAAAAGCCCAAACAGTTCTACTGTGCAAGGGAGGAGAGATGAAGCAGGGCAGAACACCCATATATCAGCATCATTCTAAAGGTTGTGGGGGACTTTTTTTCCCCCCTCTGAAGCTGTGAGGACACATCTTAACACCAGTGTGTAGAAATACATTGGTTTGCACAGGAGAGAAACAATACCACCACTGAAATTCCTATCACTTCTGCCCATAGGCCAAAGTTCTCCATCCCTGGGGGCTCCATGAGCTAAGGGACAGGCCTGGTACGTGCAAGACTAGCACCTTGCAGGATGTGAAACCCTGATCCACAGCAGTCAAGGCTCTTCCCCAGCTTTTGGAAAGCTGTTACAAGACTGCCCCACAGAAAAACAAGACAGAGGTTCCAACCAGCAGAAGCAGTCAGTTCAGACACCAAGTGACATCAGGCTGATTTAAAAAACAAAAAGTATCTTGTGTCTTTAAAATATGTGTTTTCCCTGCTGTGAAGGTTACTACATGGGTCAGTCTCACTCTCTAGTATCTGTCTGTCCAATTTTCACTTGCATACACAAAGATGTCAGTTCTGCTCTCCCACTACCACCCACAAAGTTTAAAGCCTCAGGGCTAAATCCACCTCAGACCCCACACCTGAGTGATCTCAGCTCACAAAGGAAAAGAACAAAGAGTGAAGTGAAAGCAAAATGATTTTTTGTCAATACCAAAAAAACCCAAATGCCCCCCAAAAAGAAAACAAACCCAGAATCAAAACTCTTCAAATCTACTCCCTCCCAGAGCCAAACTCCTCTGCTGAATTTAGTCCAAATCAAAGAGCAGATGGTCAACTATGCCAGGACCCTCTGCAGAAACAGAGGAGAAAGGCAGAACTTTCAAGTTCCTTGAAACAAACTTCTTAAAGGACACCAAGCCCTAAATACCCTTGCAAGTCCCCTGATGTGTCTATTAACTTAAACCCTGGGTCTAGACCCCCTTCCTATACCAAGAAATATGCATTTTATCTCCTCGCATCCTCGGCATTCTTCTGCAGACACTGTAACTTCATATTTACTCTTAGGCAAACCAAAGTTGCACTAGTGTTGGAATGAGGACTGTATTAAGAAGCTCAGTGCTGAACGTGCCGCAGAGTTTGTCATCATGAATAATGTGGACATGAAACCACAGATCTCTGTTCTGGCTCTCTCCAGAACGTTGTGAGAGAGCCAAGACATGTGCACGTGCCCTGCAGTCTCCTCAGCCACCGCACTCGGCAGAGTTGCTGCAAACGGACCACAAAGCAGGGCTGGAAGAAACAAGGCTGCTTCTCTCCCCACCTCCCACCTGGGTGCTGTGAAGCCAGGACACCCAACAGGGAAAGGGAAATGGGCCTGTCTCCAAACAAACTACCAAAGGTCACCATGCTGCACACATCAAGTCCCTCCTACAGGTCAGAGAGTACCCTCCCCATCCTTCTGACCCCTCCCCAATTTCAAATTACTCATGGAGTAACTGGCATCAGCACAGAAGGAAACTTGTGCCTGGCAGTAATACCACTCCCTTCATCCCACCTGAATCTTCTTTTGGTGAGATGAACTACAAGCCTCTGAAGAGCTGTGTCAAAAGGCCAAAGGGTGAAGCTTGCACCTCACAGCTTGAATCCATCCTCACCACTTCTGAAGGGAAAGGAGATCCTGCTCAGCCAGCATTTCTCTGCCCTCCTGACACATTCCCTGTCTCTCCTCCCCCCTTCCTATGTTGACTCTGGCACTTATCCCTCCAAGCCAAGCACAGTCACTAAAAGTAACCTAGCAAAATATGAAGCAAACTGCATTTTCCCCAGTTATTAAATCAGCTGAGAGGGTGCACAGGCAGTGGCAGACCCATGTGGGTGGGGGGCTCTGCCTTCACCCACACCACGGTTCAGCAGCACCACTGCAAAAGAGAAGGTGGGAGATTGTTTCCCCTTCCACCACCACCATCTACTTGACAAACCAAAGCAGGGGATCTACCTGAGCTTTTTAAAAAAAAAAAAAAATGTAATCCAACAAAAAAGCCAGGTGTACCTGTTGGCTTTAACTCAATACCAATTCCTAGTTTTCCAGCACATATCCTAAGAGACAAGGAAGGAGAGTAAGGAAGCAGGGACAGCCAGGACACCTCCCTCGGTCACAGCATCACTTTGGTCTGCGCCTTAAGGACCACTGGTGGAACAGACACCACTCACAGAGAGCGTGCAGGAAGGCAGAGCCTGTCAGCAAGCAGGAGCACAGCGCTGCCTACCTCGAGCCTGACCCATCGCGTTTTATTTTCCTTCTCCAAGTTAGAGAAGAAACATGCCAGAATAAACTCAGTAGGAGCCGAGGCCTCTCAAAGAGCCACCAATCACTCTGTTGTCTGTTATTTTGCTTCTGTGCAAGGGAGCAGTGCCAGCTCCCACTTGAGGGACCTGCTCCATCTCACAGCTCTCCCCAAGGATGCTGCATGATCCAGCCACAGCTGTGAGCCATTCACACGCCTTGTGCTTTGCTTTTGACACCTGTACTGACCCCTCTGGGAGATGATCCTCACCTCCTGCACATGCCAAGACACTTTTCTCCCCATTCTACCCTGCCCAAGTCAGAATGAGGCTCTGCCAGGAGACCTCCAGCATTTTCCATTCTCCATCCTTTCAATAATCTGTGATGCTTTTGCTGTTTGCACAAGGCATTTCAGAGCTACTGAACCCCTCTGGATTTCAAAGCAAAGCACACCTACACATTACTATGCGAGAGCCCTGCAACACACACCAGGAAGAGCGGGACCCTGCTGCTAGTAAGATCCTTTTGTTATTCAGAATTGGGAAAAAGTAACTCAGAAAAGTAGGTATACTGTCAGGTGTACCTTGATACAGATACATACTTCTTACTGTCTCTGGAAAGTAAACAAAAGCCTTAAATCAAAGTTTAAAAAACACTTGCCATAGAACTACAGGGAACTCTTCAGGTACTGATCTTTTGCAAAACAACACCTAAGAAAAGACTTCCAAATCTGAACAACGTCTTTCAAAAAGTTAATAAGGTTTACACAACAACAACTGAAATTCCCAAGGTACAGGATGGCAAGATTTCCACCAACAAAAGCTACTGCTTTACTAACAGCACTTGACAATCGCCCCTTCATTTTTAAATCACACATGGCAGGTTTAAAAAGAAAGAGCAAGAAACATCTCTTCCTTTTAATATGTAACCCTGAGCAGTATGTATAAAATATGCATTGCATAATATCCAAAGGTGAATAGGTGTTTTTATTGTTTAGGAAGAGCTGGAGCTGCCATATAATAACTTAGCTGCTGAATGCTTCTTCAAGCAGTTTTGGACCAAGTCTAAACATATTTACTTTTAATGAAGTGAGATTAAACATGTGCTTCTATTCCCAACCCTGCATTTTTAATCAATGCAGACCTTAAATTCATTGCATAGAGTGAAATCCCCTGTTTACTGTACCCATGATGATTGTTAAACGAAATAAGCCAAGGGAGGCACAGGCTCCCACAGTATAAAAAACTCTCACGAGTTCACTGTTATTACTCAGGCTCACTGTGTAATTGTAAATGCACAGCTGTGATACAATAGCACAACACCTATGTGGCACAAGAGAATTCAAACATAACTGAGAGTCAGAAGAAGAGCTTTTTTCACCTTCCTTCCCCACTGCTGGCACTGGTGTCTCAAGCAGCAACTCAAAGACATTTGAAGAACTTTGCTGCTCATCTCCACTTCCTTCTGCATGTGACTTCTCCCTGAGTCAGCAGATAATACTTGTGATCCCCTTTCATTCGTGTTTTCCAAGGACTGCCTAGTTGTAGCAGCTGGTACCTCACAGAAATACCATCTTCGTACACACTATAGCAGCATTAAATGCAGGAGAACATTTTAGACTGGAATACTGAAAGCTAAGGAACATTTTTTTAATTAAAAAGTTATAAATTAAGCAGTAGTTAGCTCTTCCTATACATGACTACACCCGGGCAGCACTATAATCTATATGCAAATAAAGTTCTGAGGGCATTTTTGTATCTGCCTAGGGAAACAAAAGTGACTATTTGGGTTTCTGTACAGAGCAGCACCACTGGAAATGCAGGCTGAAGGGCCCTACTGCCTCAAAATAACTGTAGGTGCTGTGATACAAAACCCCACAGTATCACACATTACAACAGTGTGCAAAATATTGCTTTAAAAATTACCCAGTTAAAGATTAATCATCCAGCAATGATTACAAAGGTCACTTTGCAGTGATAAAAATTATTACCATTAGAAGAACTGAAAGAGAAAACGAGAAAAAGCATAGACAGCAATACAGTTTCCTTTTATTTAAAGTAATCAAGTTCAATCCCACCCTAAGTTTGAACTTAACGTCTTTGTATTTTTTTTAAACTTTTTAAGAACACATCTGATCCAAGATGCCTTTCCAGTTTCAGAGCTAGCAGCAACACAAAAGCTGTGGCCTACATTTTGCCCACAGCCCAGGCCAGAGCAAACAATAAAGCCAGAACAGATGTTGAGGCCTCGCCTTGTATTTTTTTTTCCCTGAATAATAGGAGTCCACTCATTCCCTCCTGCAAGCAGGTGGCACCAATGTGCAGCCATAGATGAGGTCTGAATAACTATACGAGCGAACAGCCTTTCAATATACACTCTTAGCGTGTAAAATCTTCTACACACACGCAATTCCAACCTGAGCTCTTCGGCAAGTTCTGCATACACAAGCCCTGCGATCCACACATGAGCAGGAAATACATTACCACATCAGAAACATGACTATACCCCCACACTTGCTCAGCATGGAGCAGCACACCTCTGCTAATCACAACGGGCTTTTGTCTAGACAGGGCTGGGGTTTTGTACTGAAACGTGGAAGGGTTGGAGTTTGTTTAAAGAGAGAGCTGAGTACAAAATTAAAATGAGAAAATGCACATTTGATCAAGATTTTACAAGAGATCCCTTGTAAGCCTTTTAAAAACACTTGTTTTTTGAAGGAGGAGGGCTGGTAACTACACCAGAGCAATTGTGAACACACACCCAGGGAGCAGGTAACCAGAACAAAGCCAAATTGTGCAGTGCACGCGTCGAGTTGGACCAATAAGGCTCACCCACCCTCCCAAGCACACTTCTCCCACCTCCACATCCCAGAGAGCATCCCTTGCCTCCCCAGCTGTGCTTCACAGCCACACCAGCTCCAAAGCTCCACCAGAAGGGCTGGGATGGGACTGGACCCATTCCACCCCACCAATCAGTACTTACAAAAGCAAACACCACACACAGGGTGTCAGGGGCCCCACACACCCTATGGATACCAGCCCATAAACCACAGCTCCACACTGGGACCCACATCCTGCCAGTAACCTTGGGAACCCCTGCATACTCACAACCCTACCAAAAAAAAAAAAAAAAAAAAAAAAAATCAATGCAGGACCTTCACGGAGCCACACAGTGAACTATTTTAAAGTTTGTTAAAAATAGGTAAATGTATGCAGTCAGTTCTGAGAGCCAAGCTACAATAAGCAAACTACTGTTGGTTTCTGTTCAGTCTCCCTGAGCACTGCCCCAAGAAGACACTTCCTGCCTTCTTTCCCTCCACGCTATTTCCCTTCCACTTTCATTCAGGTGACCAAGCAGTCACACAGACATGGCTACATGTATGCAAGGAAGATCCACATATAGAATTTAATACACACAAAAGAAACAACAATAACACCACACAGTTTCCTCAAGTGCCAGGTCCCGTGCTGCTGACAAATATCTAGACACTGCCAAATCTATTTGAAGTCAAACAGCCTACTGATGAGGAAGCAAAGATAAGCGAACACATCCTCTCTTTCCATCACAGATCTTGATTCTGCTGCCTCCCCTGATCTTTGACAATCAGCAACTCCTACATGCACAGCTCCACATTCATACAGCCTCCCATTTCTTTACTAAGCCAGCCCTCAGCTCTTCCCACCTATTGAATGGGGTTCTCTGTTGTGTTCCCTAAAGAACAAGTGCACCTGCTTGGGCCCAGTCCTGCCCATTATTTACAGGCAGCACTTAAGAATAACAAGACCAGGACTAGCAGAGAGACTTCCTGAGCCTGGTACTGTATCTGCATCACTGGATTTAATGACCCTTCATGGGAGAAGGGAATAAAAAGAAAAAAAAAAATCCATCAAATAGTCTAATCCTTTTTGAACCCATTTGTAATTTTGGCATCTACAATATCCTGTGGCAGAGTGCTTCAATTTAATTATATGTTTGTTGTCTGAAGGAGAACAAAGAAAGCCCATGCACACACTCCCTTCTCTACTCTGAAGCTGCTACCCAGTCATTTCATTTGGTGGTCCCATCTCCTGCCTTATGAGAAGCAGAGAATAACTGCACCCTGTTCCCCTCCTCCATGTCTCTTGCTGTTTTACAGATCTACTACGCTCCTCTTGGTCATCTGCTTTCCAAGCTTAACAGTCTGCGTTTTTCTGCTTCTTCCTCGTGTGGAGATGGGAAGCAAGAATAATTCTTGTACTTTATCTAGTTATCTTACAGCTCTGAGCTGCATGTAAGCATGGGGGAGGGATGAGAACGGGGCACAACCAGAACTGTACACGGTGTTCGAATAGAGGGTTCACCACAGGATTTATAAAACATGCCATAATGAGGTTCTGTTTTGTTCTCGGATGCTTTCATAACAGCTTTTAACAATACACCTGCCTTTTCATTATTATCCTTGAGTTGATGAAAAAAACCACTCTGACTCCCCAAGATCTTTATCTGGAAAGGCAACACCTAATTTAGAGACCACTACTGTACACACACAGTTAAGGGCTGTTCCACCCTACCCCCCCTCAATATTAGTTAGCATGTAAAAAGCATCACCTGTCACAAGACTAAGAATGGGTTGCCCATTCCCTACATTCTACAGATGTCTGCACTGCCCCTGTTCACATACTGTCTTTTACTGACAAAAGGACAATCCAGCTGTTAGTAGTAAAAATTAGGTGAGAAACAAAAAATAACAAGGTATGTAATTTGAGATACGAAATACACAAGTGTTGCTTAAATTGGAGAGTGATAAGTGCACAGTGTCTCTTCTACAACCCCCAGCTACAGGACACCTCTGGCTTCCCCAGGCTTCTTCTCCCAGAAGTAAGTGACACAAGGAGCAAGAAGCCAACAGAGGGTTCTCAGACCTTGCAGCTTCCCCTATTCCCTTTCCTGTTAAATGGCAATGCTGCTTAGACCACCCATCCAAGTAGTTCCCACTTGTCAGCTCCAGCCACCCTTCTCCATTCCCTGGCAACCCAAACAAGCAGCATTTTACTCATCTTTCCCACACACTAAGGACCAGCTGGCCTGTTTCTAATGCCCAACGCAAGAAGAAAGAAAAAAAGTTAGTCTCAAGTGTTCACTACCCAGAGATTACTTTTTGATATTTTTAGCAACACCTCTTCCCTTTCCACCCATCAAAAGTTCACAACAGCATCCTTTTGAGATAGCTTAAGGTGACTAGTAGCATAACAAATGCCTAAAAAGCACCAGTGATATAAAATGTAGATTCTTGGTTAACAAAGAATAACTGGTTTATTTTTTCCACCACACTTCAAAAACCCTTGCCAAGAGATAGTCAAGAACAAATCAGACTAACTAGAACTCAGTCTCAAAAGAGTATGAGGATGTGGGCACTTCTCCTCACCCCACATCTCAGGAGATCAGAATAAATAAAAAAACAACCAGCTATGCTCCATGGGTTACCAACTAAGGTTTTTGGGCAAATGTGTTACTGCTTGGCAAGACTGTACTGTGAGGGGCATAGAGACAGGACACATTGGTGTCCTCATTCAGACACAAGCCCATTCAAAAGGTCAAGTGAGAGAGAAATTCCATGTTACTCTACTCTTGCAGTACCAAATCATTTTACAGTCAAATGAATCAATCAAGCACAGTCAGCTTGCAAAGAGTATAGGTTTGTCACTTTATTATTATTCCTTAAAACCTGGGTCAAACACCAACACTTTCAAAGGTCACAAACAGAAAATATCATCATGTAACAGTGGCAGACATATCTTCCAAACCCAGCTGGGTGCTTTAAATAGGCTAGACATCCAAGGAAGGTACTACCGTGGCACCTCCCTGCTGGAGGTAGTGCCCTCCAAGAGCAGCAGAATAAGGCCCTGCCAATATGCCCAGGAGAGGTCTCACCTCTGTGCTGAAGTCACCTAAACTAACCCGGCCACTTCTACCCAAAGCTGGTTTCACAGAGGTTACAAGAGTGGCCTGGCTGGCAGAGCTGCAGAGACTGCAGCCTCTGAAAAGGGGGCACAGCTCCTTCTCCCGACGCAGCCATCTCCAGAAGCAGACACCTGTCCTCAGGCCAACGCGAGCGCTCAAGAAGCTTATATATCAAATCCCACCCAGCACTGAGTCATGCACCAATGTGGTGTGCAACTGCAATCAACAGGCTGAGAGCATGCCCAGTTTAACCCACACAAATCCGACTTCTAAACGTCTGTGACAGTTGCATATCCTCCTCTCACCCCCATCCATGACAGTCTTCCAGGTCCTTATCCTCACAGCACCCCTACCAGCAGATGAGAGCTTTTATCAACACACACACATGCAAAGCTCTGACTTCCAGGCTTGCAGGGGTTGAGTGAGGTTTCCTGGGTCCCATGCTAGAGCCCGAACTGTGGGTCATCCTTCCTCATCATCCCACTCTCAGAAATGCTGAAATCAAATAGGAAACCATAAATAACACATTTCTAATATTTCAAATCAGATCTTGAAAACTCAGTCTGCTTCCAGTTCTCCTTGGAGATGACTGGTGCATTCATTATCTCACAAATTCCCCAAGGTACAGACAGTCCCTCTCTCCTTCTGTCTGCACAGGGCCCGGCTCAACAGGGTGCTGTAAGGATAATATTCATACCCAAAAACACAGTCAGATTTAACATGCCCTTGAAACACAGGCAGTTCCTGGATCACAATTTTCCGACAGATTTCACAAGTTAGTTTGCTTTTTTCCCCATTTCTGCCAAACTCAGAGGCACAGTAAGGACTATATTTAAAATGCAGCTAACAATCACAGCAAATCTTAACTTGTTTTTGGATAGTCTTGTAGTAAAAGTTGAATGTTAAAATCAAACTGTTATCAGGTTTCTCTTCTTCTCCTGCCTTCAAAGAATCTCAGAACTAGTTTGTCTTGCATCTACACTAACAGTTTCAGAGCAAAAACGCAGTATGATAACTACAAGAGAGGCTAAACAATTCATCATTGCTGCACACCAAGCACTGCCCTGCACTCATTCTGCTCTGCTGTTCTCCCCATATTCCCACTTCACGCTGAACATAACTGACCCCAAAAGATGCCAAGTAACAGCGAACCAAGCCCTGGAGAGACAGGCTCTCGGCAATAAGCAGCATCAAGCACACTTGCAGCCCAGAGGAACAAAACAAGGGCAGAGGCCTGCAAAGACGTTGGATTTTCCTGAGCTGCCTCTGCTTTAGGATTACAAACGCTCTTTCTGCAGTGCCAGCATTTGCATACCACAGCATATTTACAAAGAAATCAATCGGGACACAAGCCCGGAGGTGAACACGGAGAAGAGGCCGGTAGCACTTGGGGCACCCCGCAGAAAAGCTGGTGGCTTTCTGCTCAGATGCTTCAGGGAAAAGCAAACCGGTTAGGACGTATCCACGTCTGGCGCACGATTCCTTTCCCCACCCCGTTTAACAAAGAGGACAGAAGTTTGCAGGCGCAGGGCCTTGCAGGCTCTCAAACGCAACCACCACGTGGCGAGCATCAGGAGCAGAGCTCACACAAAGAGCCGAGAAGCTGCAGGAGACGGGGGAGAGGGCTGGGAAAGCCTCGGCAGCCAGGAGACGGGGAAGGGGAGACCCAGCCTTGTTCTCCAGCCATCCCCACGAGGAAGCAAGCACAAAGGGGACAGCGAGGCCAAGCAGATAAGGAGAAGCCAGCCGAATGCCAGCCTGGCAGTGCAGATAAACAGAGGAGCCAAGACCCTGCTGGAAGGAGAAGAGTGTGGTTTGGTAGAGAGCTGAGGGAGGAACCCGGCTTGGCACTGCCCCGGGAGGAGAAGGAGGAGCCGCTTCCCGGCGAGGCAGAGGAGGGCAGTTCGCACAGCACTTACCTGCCCTGCAGCACGTCCCCTCTCACCGCACCCCTGCGGCACAGCCCTCCTCACACACATACACAGCTACAAAATTAACTTAATTTTACTGTGTTCAGGGCCATTAGTCTTTCCAATTTGAGGAGTAAGATCCTATTCAGCACATAAATGCCTCTTTATTGAGGCTGAAAGTTCTTCTGTTTTCTCCAATTTGGGGGGCAGAGGGAATATCTTTCAGGCATAATTCATGCTCAGGGCAACTCATCTCTCTCTTTTCCTTCCAAAAACTATCACCGTTGTGAAAGCAACCAGAGCGTCACTGTGTGTGCTAAGCGCCCAGAGGTCTTGTTTTCCCTTCCCACAAATTATAAAATGGGGGGAAAAAATGCAGCTGCCATCCCCTGGCAGCTGTTTGACAGGAATACAGATGTACCTCCCTGCACATCAATTGTGATGCCCCACATTGCTCTGGACAAATTCAAAACATAGCTTCCAAGTAATTTTCTTTATCCAGTGACTATTGGATAACTCCATAAAAGCAATGAGCAGCTCCCCACAGGGCACCATATTGAGCTACAGACACCTGAAGAAGTGTTAAGCAATCGTCCCTGTCCTCCTACATCTAGTGCTACCACCTTGGCCACTCTGGAACACTGTCTCCACACTATCACCTTCTGACCATCAGTGACCCAAAGCAGTGTCTGGTTCTGCCACCAGGTTGCTTCAACTCCCAACCTCAGCTCCCCAGCTTGTACAGAAGGGCTTAATGGGGCTTGTACACATCCACACAGAAGTTTAAAAAAAAAGTGCAGCAACAAGAACAAGGCAGCAAGGGAAACAAAACACACAGGGACATAAAGAGGACAGAGAGCCTCGGGGGAGGGACAGTATTTAGAAGAGCAGAGTTATCAGGGACTGAGAAGCTAAACCATGCTAGAGTTGCTGGGGCTTCAAAGGAGGGGGGGGAATATGTGCAGAGGATCTTGGGAGAACACAACAGCCTTACAGGTGCATATACGGGCTGGAGCAGGGAAGAGCCGAGACATACTGGCACCAGAGAGGACAGCAGACTGGCAGAGAAAACTACAAGGCAAGACAGGCCAGGGAATCCATATCAGTTACCTGTAGCAAGGGGCTCTGTCAAGCATTTTGAGACACTTTTATCTTCCTCAGCAGAAAAGCTGTGTATCCCCTTCACTTCTATCCTGGTCTGAATTTCCTTCACAACTTTCCCCGCACAATGTATTGCATTTACTGAAAGACAACCATTTTCCCTGACAACTAATTTTCACAGGCTGCTATTTCAATAAAAGTTTGTTACTTTAAAGAATAGACTACAAGACCAGTACCATGAAACAGAGTAACAACCACTGTTCTTAGTGCAACTGAGCTCTGATCTGCAACAGGGAGCTGTAGGTACTGCTGCAACTCTGTGAATTTGGAAGTCTTGAATCTTCTGTTCTGTGCCACCACTCAAATACAAATTGCTAAGAGTTATATCTATGTGGAAAGAACAAGTGTCAAAATAACTCAGGATACATTGACTCCACAGGCTTCTCTTCTTGTCTACCTTCTTGCTCAGAAAATCCCTCAGTCTCACCTCCCCCCTTGCAGACACAGCCCCTCGGCAAGAGCTTTGCACACATTAAACCAATACTTGTTAGCATAGCCAGGGACCCTGCTGAGAGCCTCAGCTCCCTTAAGACAGCTCCAATTGGTCCGACTTTCTAATGATAAAGCTATTTGTAGTCAGATATTCATGATGCTGGCAGTGATTCTTGGTATAATTACTAATACCTAGACTGAATATATAACGGCAAAGGAGGGAGAGCCAACAGCCTATAAAAGATACCAAGCTTCACTTAAAAACACTCAAGAGTAAATCAGCTTCACTGAACAACTAAAGCTCTTTTCCTATGGCAGATTTCTGCCATTTACTGTGCAGAACAACAAGAACATCTTACCCTCCTCATTCCTAAGATCCCACCCAAGCAATGCTCACAGAAGGCACTGGCTGGCTGTACTGGGCCCAAATGCAAGACTCCAAGCTCACTCTTGTCAACACATCCCACATCTCCACTTGCAGAGCCCTGTGTGAGGGCATCCAGCTGCAGCACTGACATGCTCACCCTCCCACACCTCCACTGTCCTGCAACAGCTATTCACTCCTGCAGGAGCAGTGAACATGTGCTGCTGTGCAAGACACACAAGCAGCAGGGAAATGAGACTCCTTTTGGCCCAAGACAAATCCCATCTTCACTGTCATTCAGCAAGAACATTCAGCTTTTTCAACAGCCGAATGCTGGATCTTTGCACCCAGGTATTTTTTCTGCTATATCCAGCATAAGCTACAAACACCAGCTCTTCTGCTTCAGCAAGGCCTGAACATCAGCAATGCTTGCAAGACTTTGGCAGAAGGCAGGGAGACAGAAGCATCCCTGACAAGTCCCAAGAAATTTGGGATATTCTTTTCTTCAAGGTCATGACTATCACCAGTACCAGCATTGTGCCCAGGCTGTTAAGGCACATGCTAGATCAACTCACATGGCCTCCAGAAAAACAGTCATAACAACAACAGTCTTAGACATGTAGCCACCTTCAGCACGATACCTAAGACTGCCAAGCTACTGACTGCGTGGCCTTACTTGTTTCCCTGCCCCCACGTAGGAGGAAGCTGCTTACAAGATTCCTTAAAAGACCTCTTTCTCATAGCAGTGTTCCAGATCCACTGCCAGCTGTTCCAGACTTGCAGAACAAGACAATCCCATTGCATCTGACGTCCTGAACTAGAGGTATCAGCTTACATGAAGGAGAGTTTAGATGACTGTTGCTGCTGAGTTTGGTCTAAACCGGCAGAATTCCCTCCAAAAGCCTCTGTTTCTCCTTCACCCCCTGCTCCCTCTCTGAACACAACAGTTCAACTACACAGGTTGAATAGGTTCACGAAAAGACAGGATCAGTCCAAGAACAGTCCAATAACAAGTTACAGAACCCTGGCATGTCCCCTGACAACCTCAGCATCTTCTTATGCAACTGCCCAGTCAGTATGCAGAAGAGTCACATGAGACTAGCACAGATGCTGGGAGAGCAGGTTTTAAGTTATTCCCGCACAAGAAAAAGGAGTGACAATTAAGCAATGCCTAATAAGATTCCTGGGCTCTATCTGTTTGAGAATCCTTACTCCCTTGACTATAGCAGTACACCAAGAAAACAGCACACTCTCTACACAGTTTGTTTAAATATCTGCACTGTCTCCATCAGAGAACTCTGCGGCAATTTCTAGGAAAGATGACACCAGAGCACCACAGTTTCCACACCTCTGGCTTACTGCCCTTGGACAGTTCTCTTTGTGCAGAGTCGGTAAGGCTGAAAACTGGTTTCCGCTTGGCACAGGCTGGTGAGCAACCTCCCTCCCTCGCAGCCTAAGGAGGCAAAGCTCTGCTAAAGATCCCACCCAGTGGTTTACAGGAACAAAGTAACTATACCTTTCTCCCAAAGCCCCACTTTGCTGGGTTGATACTACTGGAACACTAAAGCTTTCAGAACGAGCTCCTAAGGTTGCTTTTTGATCCCTAAACCTGAATGTCACATGGCAGCAGGCTCAGCTAGTGCCCTGCAGCTTACACTGTGTGTAAGGCAAGGGCACAGTGCCTTTGCTCTGCTGCCTCCCTGCACGAGGAAATTTACCCTGTAGGAGCAGGAGAGAGACAACAGGGACAGGAAACGTATCAGGCATTGGTGTGTAGAAACAAAATGTAAGCTTTTGTCTCTTATAGCCATGTCCTGACAGAAGAATCCTGCTGAGTAGATCCCCCCCACAAGCTGTATGCACACGTGCTGGGTGGTCAGTCATTGCTCCCTTGTCAAGTTCATGACCGGTCATGTCCAACTTTGCCCCGTGTCACTGGCACCTTCCTAAACAGAGCTTTCAATTTAAATGTATCATCCAAGGACATGCTACCAACATCGCTAGGAAAGCGCATTTTTGTGCTTTCAGAAGCACTTCCTCTGCTGTTCCTACAGAACCATCAATTTTGGCCACTAGAAACCATGACACAAGGGGAAAAAATACCTTCTTTTTTTATATAAATAGAAGCAGCAATTATCATCCCTGGGTTTGCCATTTAGCTATCCTAACAATCTCTTTCCAGGCTTCTTGGCTCTTCTGTATAAAACTCACTTGAAAGCCCCACAACCCTACCACTTCTGCCATTGTTCAAAAAACATGGCGAGATTCCCTTGTTCCACCCATTTCTTTTGTTTGGGTGATTTCAGTATCATTCTCAGCACTGACACTAAAAATAACATTTGTGAATTGGAAGAAGAACTTCCCTAGCCATCTAAATCCTGGTAGAACAAGGTACACATGGGAGGATAGAGGGAAAGGGTCATGCTATGTCCCATCTTGTTACCTCCTAATGTAAAGACGATCAGTCCCGTTCACCTCATGCATCACCCCGAGGTGTAATGTTTCCTGAAGTTTTGAAATGTGGGGAGTGAAATTTACTATTTTCTTTCTACCTTTCCCAGAAGTTTTCAAAGAAGTCAGTTGTAGGAACTTGGAACTTCATTTCCTCATCAAGGAATGAGAAACATGTCATGTTTAATTGAGTTAGCTCATAAATTTCCACCAGGTATGCTTCCAAATAAAGTTCTTTAATACAGGGTACATTTATCACCATTCAGAAGTGAGACTAGAACATCACAGCACACTACGGTAGTAAGTGTATTTTTGCCACTTGGTTTATTTCCAAAATGAGACAAAGGAGGGAGGAAAAGTGTCAGAAATAGGAAATATCAATATTGTTAACTCAAACAGAAGGTTAAATATCCTGGGGGCTCTGAAACGGTAAGTAAATAAAGACCTAGTGTCATAATGCAAATGTAAAGAAACAAATACAACATTCCAGTCTACATAAAAGTGTCCTTCATTGTGACATGAAAACAGTAAGGACAAAAAGTAAATCTGATCCCATGTTATCACTAATTAAATTCATATGTACCAATTTTCTTTTTTTAAATGAAGCAAACGTTCAAATTCATTAGTGACAGAAAACATTCAGAATAACTTAATTGCAGTGGTCATCTCCATTTAAAGCTTTCATTTTTAAAACTAAATATATCTGAAGAATATCTCTTCTGATTTTTCCACACTAGACTTGGCAAGGGGAAAGTGGATTCTGAGAGCTAATGACTTACCCTTTTTCCTACCAAGTGCTCACACTGAGTACATTGCATCCATGACTTTTCCAGAGACATTGAGAGTTATTTCATGTACTGAATATTGCCCTAGAGAACTATCTGGCCTTCATGAAACACAACGCTATCATCCATGAACCAGCCCTAGGTATGATTTCTTTCTAGTTATGAGGATATGTGTTAGTCTGACCTTCTGACTTTGAGCCCAGAGTTTGCAAGACACCCATAAAACCACTTTACTCATTTATTAAAACAAACAAAAAACTCGAGGGTATTATTTTCTTCTTATAGACCTAAAAGATCTGATCCTTGGAATGGGACTCCCTGCATTTCATTACTGATTCATGAAGACCTTACCCTGCTGAGTTGCTTTGCAGCCAGCAGGCCCATGTTTTCTCCTCTCAAGCACCGCTACAAAAGCTTAGATCGCCTGCTAGAATGCTTACAGACTGCAGTTCTGGGGAGAAAAAGCTGAATAAAAATGGATTTATTTCTGACTACCACAGAAAGCGACTGAACATGGAACAGAGATGCTATTGGAAAACCATGTTTCGTTCCCCGGAGCAGAAGTAACTCATTTTACCTCAATGCCTCAATTTGCTCCTGCCTTCAACCCACAGTGATATTCAGCACTTTGCAGACATGTAGGTCTGAAGTCTGAAGGCCACGATCAGGACAGGGTTCCACACTCCATGGCAAAAAGAATTGCTGCACACACACGAGGCAGGCAAGGCCCGACATTGGGGGAATTTTTACCACAATGTGGTTCAAAGTGAGAAGACCACAGAAAGCCAATTCAAGTTACCTCCTGCTGGCCATAGCATCCATCACACCCAAAGAATGAATCACCCAGTGTTAACAGCTTACCAACACAAGCAGATCACTGTGTCTGCTGAAGAACAACTTCCACAGTACACTGTACTACAGAAATGTCTTTTCTGAGGAGAAAGAAGAAAAAAACCCAAGAAAAGTGGAGTCCTGCAGGAGAGCACTCTGCAGTCACACCCCCAATTATGTCCTAACTTTTCCAGTGCACCAGCAGTTGCACATCCAGTTCCAGTGCTAATGAGAGCAGACACCAGTGTCAAGCCAGCTACCTGGGCAAGTCTCTCGGTAACTTCGTCCCTTTTGCTTCAGACACGGGCCTTTCCAGGAACCTAGATATCAGAGAGCTCCATAAAACGGTTCCTGGTCTGAGGCAGCAAAGCAAGAGCAGAAACCATTCACTCCAGCAGGACAAAGGAAAGCTGTCCTTGGGCTCATGGGCCTCAGAATGAAGTCTAACAGGATACGAGATGCCTTGCCTACCTAGGAAAGTCTTCAACTTCCCAAGGACCATTTAAGGTTTCACAAGACCTCTTTCTAAATAGGAGACCCCACTGTGAAAGAGAAGAACGGAAGGGGAAAGCAAGCTAATAAAAAGTGAGTGGACTTCCTCTCTAAGGGTTATAAAGCCCTAACCACAGCAGATTAAATTCACACCCTAGCTCAGCTCATACAGGAAAAGCTTTTTAGTATAGACAAAGAGTAAGGCAGAACCCTGTGCAGATCTATAGCCAGAGAAGTGCTACACAGCTTAAGCTTTACTTAAAACAAACTATTAAGAGAATATAGCAAAATGATGATACTCATATACCTGAGTTATCAACATGAGTTCATGAAGTTATATCCAGGAATCCCACTGCAGAGTGCAGTTAACATACCTACAGCTGCTACCCCAAGGAGGGGTAGTCATGACATAACTCAAATCTCTGTACAGATAGGGAAGATGAGAGCAAGTTAAACTGAGCAGTTATCAGTGAAAAAGGAGTTGCACCACATCATGCCCACTGCTGCAGTGGAGGAAGGTTGCTCCATGGTTATACTGGTATAATTGTATCAATTCAGCAGCAGAACTTCACCAGGAAAACAAAATACTCCCATGCCCATCTGGTGTGCTCCTCAGAGGCTGCTAAACTAAACCTCCTTTTCCTACAGTCAGGTTAAGACAGACCACAACCTTCAGGCTGAGTCCAAGGATGCTCTGACATTCTGCAATGTCTTCATGTACAGTACCTTTTTGTAGGGAATATTGCCAAAATACTACAGAAGGACAAGGTAGGACCAACCCTGCTCTCCCTCAAATCCCACGTTTCTCCATAATGAAACTTGATAGGTTATTACCTGCCAAGGGAAAGTCTAGCCCTAGCTCAGGATGACTGATGCCAATAAAAAGGAATTTTAACTCTGTCTGGTGAAGTGTTGGATGGGGGAAAAAAAAAAAAAAAAAAATCAGACTGAACCATCCAGTTATTTACAGCATTGCAGACTTCCTGTTTTGATGCAAGTCAGCAAGATCTTCTGGAAAACCCAGGAACAAAGAACAGTAGTTAAGGAGGATAAGTTAGTTACAGAGAAGCTAATGATCTATCTCTGTTAAGACTTCAGAACAGAGGAAACTGCATCTATGCCCATCCTTTTCTAGCAGTATTTCAAAGACTAATGCACAGGAAAATGAAGTAATAAGTTAATGAACTAGAAAGAAAAGCAAGCTCCTAGCCATAACAAGGGAGGCTATCTATGCCTGTGCAGTTTCAGACACAAATCTCCCCTGCTTCCCCAGCCCATCCTTCCTTATGTGCCACATCAGTTCACTCTAACCAGGTACTGCGACTCTGCAGTACCAAGTGCAGAACACCTTTGGGAGGCAGGTGGGTAGAAGTGATCCTGAGAAGTTCAGAACAGCAAGTCTTACCTCAGCACCAAGCAGACTGCCTGAAAAAGATCACTGGAGACAGCTATTAAAACAAAAAGCTAAACAAATGAAGACAAGACATTTAGGTTCTAGGGATCTTCTTGTTCTTATTATAAAAGCTCCTAGAGTACTAAAAAATATTTTAACATACTGTTAAGCTTTAATTAAGTGTCTTGCCAAATTACAATTGTGGAGAGTCACAGGTGATAGGATAAGACACTACTGTAGATTAAAACCAACTACATAAAAATTACAGGAGAAAAAAAAAACCAATTCTTTCATATGATACGATAGGGAAGAGACAAATGGCAGTACAAGGCCCAGCCTACAGTCCTCCGACCCACAGGGACTTGTTCCACTGACCTAGCTGGGCTCTGGTTTATGGCATTTGCACTCTGAAGTTCATGGATTCACTCCATAGCAGTTAAGTACAAAAGCATCCCCAGAGCATTCCCAGTACATACATTGGCAGAGATGTGCTTTGTACAATTATACCAAATCACCTCCCAGCAAGTTCTGCTGTGGAAGGATGAGGTTTGCTGGTCACACAGTACCTACATCAGGGATTTCTGCCTGCCAACAGCTGACCCACACCTCTTTCTCAAAGATGAACTAACAGCAGATCCCACCATCACAAGCCTGCACACAGCCAATAATTCCAAGTTTATTTTTAAAGCTGTAATTGATGAAGCCATGAGGAAAGAGCTTTGCATAGCGAGAGAGCCAGCCTGCAAGCCCTTGATCAGGGCCAGTCACGGTGCACTTAAGAACAATGATCCTCAAGGACTGCTCTCAAAATACCCTCAACATTGCTCTGCACTCCCCTGCAAGCAGCTCTACAGCAGAACATGGTGCTGCACACCTCTTTCTTCCAAGTCCCTGGACCAATTACTGAGAAAGATCATTCACTTTAAAGCATAAAATTCCTCAAAGCTGAGAAGACACAGGCAGCAGGCAGCCAGGCTTCCAGCAACTGCTCCTGCACATGGAGGCTCCATCCGGGTTCCTTTGCACATCCTGCGCCAAGCAGGGACCAAGCCAGTACAACACACTTCAGACTTGCTTCTTAGCCCACCAGTGTTCACACTCTGAAACTCAAAACCAAGTTTCCAGGAATAAGTAGTGGGGAATTTTGTCGCTGGATGGATGGATGATTTATGTCAGCACGATAAACATACGCTGCAAAAAGTCTTATGATAACCAAGGAACAGCTACAGACCAATTTGCCTGAGACAGGAAATGTTCTGCATAGCTGGTAATATACCTTACAGAAATACATTTTCAAGACCCTTGGGTGCACACTAGCAGCGTTTGAACTAGTGTTTGTTTCATCCTTTTCTCTGCAAGCCATTCCCACAAGGTGCTGATTAGGACAACATCTGTTTGGTTGTAAGATACAGGAGAAGCTCTTCTAGCTACTCTGACCTCTTGCCCTCTTTCTTGGCTCACCTTTGTGTCCATCTGTCATAACACACATGTCAAACTACAGCCTAATGTACTTGATCATAGCCTTGGACCAGCTCCTCCTTGTCCATGTCACGGTAGCATCTCTTCATGGTAAAGTAGGTCACCACAAGGCCTTGAACCCTGAGAGGGGCCTAAAATTATGCCTCCACATCAAAGCAACAAGAGCTTATTCCCCTCAGGACACCCTAAGGCTCCATTATAAATGAGCCCATGAAGATAATTTCACTATCCAATAGACCGTGGTTTTCACAGACCACAGCAGACACATTTAGGACCTGCTTTTAATCTCTTCCTTTCCTGAGCCAACTGAAAACGAGTTCTATTAAGATTTCCAAAAAACAGGCATGTTGTACAGACACACCTTGCACAGAGTGGGCTGGAACAAACCTCAGCTCCACTACCAAGGACTTCTGATAGATGTGGCAGACACTCAGTACCCTCTGGCTACCCTGCACATGGCCCAGTGACAAATGCTGTGGTGCCTCTGTAGACCAGCTGTCCTCTCATCATTTAGCAGGGCATAGTTCTGTAGTTGTCATTTAATAAAGATTTTGAATTCATTTCCTTTTTTTACACCATCATGGGGAAAACCAGCATAGCTCAGAGGCATAAGACAATGAATGGTGTGACTGATGCAGAGGGTGTTTATTTAAGCAGGCAGCTAGAGAGAAGTCTGGAAGAACCAAACATGCTTCTATTAGCATTATTTTACATTTCCTTCTCCAGCTTTTGCAGTAGATGAGACCTCTGAGTACCAGAAATTCTGGGCTTCAGGCACTTTCTTGAGTCCAGTATGCTGGAGCACACTGCCTCAAGAGTTTCCCTACTTTCTCTGGTATCTTGTATTCTCCTCACAGATTTTCAGGGTACAAGTCTCCAGATTCTCAGAAACTTTTTACTGAAATAGTCAAATTTTTAAAAAGCATGAAAGAGAAATTGCCAAGAAACACCTTCCAAACCCTTTGTGTAAGGGGTAGGAGGGTTTCTCCTGAGCCAATGAAATCCCCCTGATCCAGGGCTGCGGCTGCTCTGTCATGCCAGGCTTCACCCACAGAAGTGACATTCAGAAAGAGGGACAAAGCCAAAGCAGTCAGAGCAGAGAACTCCCCAGTTCCACTGGTCCCTGGGAGCAGTTTTTCTTGCACGAGCAAGCAAGAGAGGCAGCATCATGAACTAGAAAGTTAAGGTAACACAGAGAAATGTGCCCTTAGAAGAGCAGTACTGGACAGTCCAGGAAATCTTCTAGTCCCTCATCGCTCCATTACAGGCACAGGGAAGGAGTTAAAACTTTGAGACACATCAAGGCTATTCATAAGGCACAGAACAGGTCTGGCACAACAGAGTCTAACCCCAACATACATTTATTTACTATATATTTCTCTTCCTTCCAAGCAACCTGAAAGGAAAATGTGTAAATTTAGCTTCTGCCTTCCTAGTTACAGACATCTCTCCCCCCCTACCAGTGCACAAATGCAGGCTCCTCCCCGAGATAGCCAGGCAAGCTGAGCACTGGCTGCACCTGCTTTGCAGTAAAGCCAGAGGAAACACACTGTCTCCACAAGGAATTCACAGTGGAATAGTTAATGCACCTTAGTTACCCTGCAGCCAGAAACACTTTTGACTTTTGGGAGACAGATTAAAAAGGAAAATTTCTTCCTGTTCTACCTCAAGAATGTGAATCAGTCTGTTGTGGTCAGACCAGACTTCAGATGCATCAATTCTGTTAATACGACAGACCACAAACGCTGACATCTCCTCTTCCTGTCTTACTTGTCACCAAATCAGACGGGAGATTCCAGCTCTGCCTCATAAAGCACTGGCTCTTCTCAGGCTCCTGGTGCCTTCTCTGACGTTTCTAGATTCATGCACATTTGTCCACTCCACTCTCATCCCCATCCTGAACAACACAGGGAGTTTTAATATAAACCAGAGAAAGCTAAAAGGTTCAGCTTTCTGCCCAAGGTCACACTGGAAGTCAAGCAATGAGTTTCCTATGGTGAAACACCTGTCACAGTCTACACCAAGTGGAAATGATTCTCACGTGTCAGGATTTTAGGTGACTTTGCTTAATGAAACCAAACTCTTTTTGGAGTCTTCTCCCTGCCACCACCTCTTATCTTCAGAGTTAGTGTTCTTTGCTGCAGGGCAGAGCACCCTAAACCAAGCTTACCTTCCTTTATTAGGGAGAGACTTGTCCGTTCCTCCATTTGAAAAATCAACTGAAGGATTCTTTTTCAGAACAGGGTTTGAGGCCACCGGGCCAAAAAGGGGAGGAAGGAGAAGAAATATCACCATATTATCTGCATACTAAGCTGGTTCACCTCCCAACCGATTTCTCATTCATTCAAGTCCAGCCTCCATTCTGCAAAGAGAGGTGACCCAGCTGGGGGCTACCAGAATACAAAACTTAAGAACTGGATGAGGGCTTAACTACGGAGAACATAAATGCAGAGTAGGAGTGCTAATTACTCATCTTACTGCCTGGATTAACTGTGCACTGGAAATTCTGTCCTGAACAGGAACAGTTTCTACTTTTCCTGTGGCACACAAATGTCCCAACCTCCTCTATGCTGCAGGCAATAACATTCATTTTCCCCAATACCAGCACAAACTCGTACACTTACAGTCCAAATGACTAAAAGAGAGGAACAAGTTATTTTACTTGCCTTTACACTGCCTGCCCCTTGTTACTATGCATCCAAACCCTGGAAGGAACCTATCAGTCAGCTTCCAGTGGTCAGATATGCCCCTGAGAGCCTTCAGAGGCTCGTGTCAAATCCCAGCATCCTATGTGCTCTTTCCCCCATCACTGCCAATTAATCAGACATCTACACAGAAGGGCCATTTTTGGTGTGCTGACAGCTTCCCCCGTCCAATTCATTCCAGGGTCTGTCCACGATCATTACTTCATTCCCTCGCTCGCTTCACTAACACTCTAGCTGTGCTTGGCCCCAACCAGAGACTATTTATTTATGGCTATTTGGAGGCAGTATTCCCACCACCTTTCCTCAGTGCTAGCCCATACTTCTGTTCTACTCAACTCAGTTGTAGTTAGTTGCGTGGAGATAGTGCATTACAGCGTAAGTTAAATAGCCACTTAAACATCTGCTTTGGCAAGAAGAGCTTTGTCATCCTAGAGCTGCGTGACACGAGCGCATCTGTGAAACAACAGGGTGTAACTGTACTGTGAGCAAAGTACAACAGGGATCTCATGCCTGTATAACAACAGCACCAGCACAAAGTGCCTGCTCTTACTGAACAAGGTCCTGGGCATGCCTGACCAAATTCAGCACCAGAGTAACCACCTGCTGCAGCAAGGACACCCCAATGGCAGAAGAGGGTCCTGCTCTGAAGATGTGGCAGAGAACAGTGCACGAATGGCTGCAATATTGCTTGTTTTTCAGAGGGGGAGGTCCAGCTCTCGCACAGCACAAGAAACAGGATTTGGCATGACCCACAAGATCCAAGTCAGACAATGCCTGTCCCAGCTTCAGAGAGGTCTAGGAATGCAGGTAGTAACGATATTTCCACCTCTGAAAAAGATATGGTGCTTTGTACTGCTCAGCGGTGAAGGGAGGAGTCTGGAGAGAAGGAGGGCTAGAGGTGAAAAGAGAGAAAGCCATAAGGGTCCCTTAACTCAAACAAGTATTTATCCAAGAATTTATATGGAATAAAATAGAGACAGAGGAACAAGAACTGTACTGTAAAACTCAAGCCTGAAGAGAAGTAACAAGACTTTAGAAGACCCACTCAGAGTTGGATTCAGACTCCAGACCCTGCAAAGCACATGTCTCGCAACTACACTCAGATGAATATTGTGCCAATAGTTAGCCTGCATGGTGACTTACAGTGCTTGGCTCTTCCTGCATCTGGCTCAGGCACATTCCCCAGAGCCAGCAGTTCAATAGACTCACTCACACTTCCAGTAGCCTGCTACAGTCCAGGTAATCATACGCGAGGTCCCCGTGCCCTGACAGCAGTACAAAGAGATGCTGCCTGGCTTCAAAGGGCAGGCAGGACAACCAACAGCAGAGTAAAACACACTGACAGGACAGCAGAAACGCACACTTGCAATCCCACACACACCTTCATTGCAGGCTATGGCAAGCAAGTCATTAGCTCCATGGTGACTAACCCCAGCACAGCGGGGCCAAGTAAACAGTGCTGTGGGGACATCACACTTTGCTGATGGTCACAGGAAATCACAAGTGACAGCCACAACAGCAGGTACCAAACACAACGTGCATCCCACTATGTACCTCAACTTCCAGGCAAACTGCTTCTGGGAAGGGTAGAACAAAAGTCACAGCGAAGAAGAGTTTAAGCTGAATGGCCTGAGCAGCTGCAGGTCTGGCAAAGGGCATGTGAGCAGAGATAGCCACAGCTCTCCTTCCCTAGGAGGAGCAAAAGGAAGGACAGGCCTGCTCTGGCTCTCCCATCACCAGGCACGCTGCATATCTGCCCAGGATGCCAGAGCAGTACCCAGCCACGTATGTAAGCCCCTAACACAGACAAGGACAGCTGCTGTAGGCAGAAGCAGTAGCTCAGCTCAACGCGGATGCGTCAGGCCTTCAGACTCAGCAGCCTTTGGCTAGTTTGATACTGTCATGAATGTAGTTTCCCTTCCACCACCACCTGGCTGTCTCCTGATCTCAGGAATTCAATTCAAGACCCTATTCTCCGAAGTGTAGGAAGAGAGGATTTGCACTCACCTGAACTAGCAACCATATGTTTAATTCATCAAGTGACAAAACAACAGAAAGAATAGCCTTTAGAAAAGGACACTAAAAGCATGAGTTTTTTTTTTTTGTTAAAATTTTGCCCACTGCCACTTTCCAGCTATTCTTGGTTGGTTTTCTTCCTATTCCCTGCCTCCCATATAAGACACTTAGCTTCCAGTTCTGCTGACCTCACAAGTCGTTCTCACATCATTCTTGAATCTTCACTGATTTCTCCCTCCTTACAGTTGCCCTCCAAGACTACAGAGTCTTGCCAAAATGCAGAAGATAAAACACATTCTTGTTGTCAAGTCAGCTTGTCCTTTTAACATATGGCACACAGAGCTTTGTTTCATCTTAAACTCAAAGCAAGGAAGTTTAGCAGCCAGCTCTCATCTTGGAGAAAGAGAAATTTTAGGCTCATTAGAAAATAGCGTATTAAGATTTCTATATTAGTTTCATGAACATTGGAAGCTACTTAAAAAAAAATAAAAATCAAAGGCAACAGAAAGGCATATTTCATACAGCCTGAGAGCAATTCTGTCATTTGTTTTAAGCTTTTCAGTAACATAACATGGCCTTTGAGTTAACATTTCATTTCCAACCACTTTAGAAATATATGACTGCTCTGTGACTGTTCTGCTCCTATGGACATTTTTGTTGGAAAAAGTAAGTCTGGATACGTACGTTCTCTAGTTAGTTCTCACTGATTCCCTAAAATAATGAGTAAAAAATCCAAGGGCATCAAAAGATGCTTCTAATTACTTTTACACTACTGGTAAGAATCAGGTATTTATTCCCTACTGCCTAATCTCCATGTGTCAGGTACTGTGCAACTCACCAAGAAATTCTCTTTCAAACTTCCTTAAAAAATGCTTTTGTATTTTGACTACATTCTCCACCAAGCCCATACAATATTTATTAACCAAACAGGGAGAAAATTACATGCAACAGAATAGTTCTGTTGAAATTCATTACAACTGTCATTCCTAAAGCTTCCAGGTACTTTCTGAAAACATTCCCTTCTCCCCATTCCCATGAGATGCACAGATTGACGAGATACACTTCTGCTAAGGAACCTCCACAGGTAAGACTTACTCAGGTCTTGGCTATAGCTTCACTTATCATCATGAAAGTGAATTTTAGTTAGAACTATTATGCCCAGAAAGATATGGAAAGATGGATTTCTTCTGAAGGCAGCATCCCGTATCAAATTCGTTTCCACCTAGAGCGCAGCTACTTAGAACATTTTGTTCAAACTGAAAAATTTCCAGCCCTTTGATTACAAAGGCAACCTGCCAAGTAAGAGTATAAAATTAGCACATTAGTGCAGTAGTGTCTTCCTTAGTTTGGATGCAGCATCAGTGCCTCAACTGCATGCCACAGTTTTACAGAGGTAAAACTAAGTTAAGTCTAACTAGATTCATTCTTTTCTACTCCAGAGGCTCAAAATAACTTGTACAGCATTGAAATACAGGTACTAAGCCAAATTCTGTCCACTGACAAAAGAGTAAGAACAGAGTAGCAGTAAGAGAAGGAAGGCAACCCTAGCACACAAGGAAAACCCCGCTGCAACAGCCAACAAACACCACAGTATGCAAGCAGCACCCAACCATTTTATCCCTTCCTGCTGCAGGGTGTATTGTGGCACAGGTGCTTGATGCTTGCAAGTGCCAAGTCCATTTTTCAAACCCTGGTTGTAACTGCTTCTGACTTTAGAAATGTAAGTTATTTTTAAAATGCATCATCAAAAAAAGGTTAAATACAACCTTTTTCCTTTTATTCTCATGTTTGATAAACATTTCAGCAGGCATCTATCCAACTTAAGCAAGCTCTGGGTGTGCACCTGCTCCAAGCTTTGTCCTAGCCCTGGCAGCATGAATTAAATCCACTGCCTGTATTAGTACAGGCACTACATAGTCACTGGAAAGGTTTTTCCTACCTGTCTCTCTCAGAGCCCCCATTGCATCTCCTCCCACCCCCTCACCCAGCAGACACCGAAATAATTTCTGCACCCAGTAGTTTCCTTCTCTCAAGCTGAAACAAAAGGACATGCTGCTGCTACAGAGGTACTGCTGTGGGCAACACAGTAGCCACAGTGGAGTGAGAGATAACCAGACAGGGCAGCATTCTGCCAAACTAAGCTGGAGACTTGGTTCCAAGAAAAGTCTGGTGTCTGCTCCAAGAGCCTCTTTCACAAGGGCTCAGGCAAGAGGGCACAAAACAGTCCCCTTCCCAGCAAGCTTCAGAGCAATAAGGACTGCTTCCAAGCCTAATTCCCCAACATCTCATTTATTTGTTTTTATGATCTCTAAAAATATTCTTATGTGGGGTTTAAGAAGTTCTGTCTTTATTTCTCCTCCCTCCTTCAAAATAACTTCAGCAAGGTGAGTACAATAGAAAACATCAATTTGCCTAAAGTAACTACTCACACACACACTTTAAACAGCTTCAGCATTTATAAAGGTCTTCTCAATCGACATCCATCCTTTCAAAACAGCAGCAGCCAGTCTCAGATCGTCAGGCAAAGCAAGTGCTGCCCATCTCCACACTGGAGCAGCACATGGATGTTCCTCAGTCACTAGTTTCACCAGAGCAAACTGCAAGACCTCTCAGCTCAAATCACCTTTGCTTCTGCTCCAGTAGAAAAAGTCATTTTTCACCCAAATCTACAAATATACTCCTAAACCTTTGCCAATTTTCAGCCTGCTGGCAGGACGGCTGGATTTGTGCCTGCCCAGTTTGCACCACAAGGACTGTGCCTGACCTGTGTGGAGGACAGCTCGCTGTTTCACCTGAAACTGCCCAAGAAAAAAAACTGATCCCATGCACTCACAATCCCAAGCAAATCTGGGGGGGAATATCATCTTAAGAAGCAAACCAAGAGGACTAAAAACCCACCCAAAATACAGAAGGAGCTAGAGCACAATGCAGCAGTTTCCCAGAGAGCAGACCCACTTCTCAGAGCCAGTACACACAGGAGGGAACAATTTGTCAAGCAGCTCTTGGGCTGAAATCCAGAGGACAGCTCTGAAAAATCATCCCTTTGCCACCAAGTTCCCACCAGCAAGCCTCTCTCCCAAGTTATTTGATACTTGCATAAAGCCTAACAGGGGAAGAGAGCTGATGAGAACTTCAGATGAGATCCAGCTGTACCCTCCCAGCTCTCCTCAGCACACACAACCATGAGCCCAAGACTGAGACTACAGCAAAAAGAAAAGCTCTTCAGAGCACTTGCGTGTCCTCACTGCATCAAAACTCACTGCTCGCAGATTTAAGTTAGTCAGCAACCTCAAGGTTTGCTTTACTCACAAAACAGGCAAGGAGACCTCCCCTCTCTCCAAACTCACAGGACAGGCTTCAGAGCTACTCTGGGCAACTCAGCCTCAGTGCCCATCAGACAGGGGCTGGCTAGAGGTTCCAGACAAGCGCTCAGTCGGCTCCCAGGACAGCCCTGGCTGCAGGAAAGATCAGCTCTCTCACCTTTCTCACGCATCTGTTTGCTCACAGCAGCAACAGGTCAGAAGAGTAACACTACTGTCCAGAGAGATAGATGCTCTACCAGCTAAGGTGGGGGGAAGCATGTGCTCCTACAGGAGCAAGCAGCACCTTGAGGCTTCCACAGGAGAAGCTGAGGCTGAAATTCTTCAGTGATGAAAAAAAAAAAAAAAAAGCCTTAAGGAGCCTGAAAAGACAAAAACATCACTGCTATGTAAATGGTTGAAAAGCAAGCTGACACCATGCACAGAGATGCATGAAAATTGTAAAAGAGGGTAAGGGACAGAGTCCTGCTACATTTTTCCCTCTTTTAGCGCAAAATTGTAACAAAGTAAAAATCACGACCACTTTCTTCCAACCTGAGGGAGAACTTGCAACAACAACTACAATGAAGCTCAGAACACGGGTGTCTCTCCTGGAGAGACAAAGTACCAGGAAAGAGGGCTCAGGAGCACAGAGAAGAGCACAGAAATCCAAGCAGGTCTGGGTTAGTAAGGGGGTGGACAGATAGGACATAAAAACTGTACTAAAACTCTAATGAAAGTGGGAGAACCACAAATAGCAACTTAGGAAACAAAAAAAAGGGCTGAGCCACACTACAGGAAAGCAATCTTTTCTTATAAGAGTTGACTGCAAAAACATTTGGGGCGAACCAAGCAAGTAGGCTTTCTCCCCAGAAGTAAGTAATTTTTGAAAGGACAAACAGGGACAACTGCCTTTTGTTAGGGTGGTCGGAGGGAAAAGGGATAGCAGTGAGGCAAGGTGCAAAGAGAAAACAACTTCAAAGCAATTTCTGTGGGAGGTTAAATTAGGTAAGAGTGTATTTTGCTTAGAAAGAAAAAGAGCAGGTGGTAATTGGGAGCATCTCTATAAATGGCCTTATTCCAACAGGAATGACAGTTACTGCACAGCAAATGTTTATAAAATAAAAAAGATCCGTTTAAACGAGTGGCCAGAGCATAACTAATTACTGCTGTGATACAGCAAGCCAACAGCTGCAGGGACAAAGGCAGGCTGGAGCACAGCCCTCAAGAACCATACGGGGCCCATCACTCCCTTAAAGTTTGGGCCTCCAACTCCCTTTGGGCCCCTATAAAGTGCCATACGTCCTTGGTCAGGCATTGACAACAAAAACAACATGAGGGAGTGGGCTACCCTTGTTTCTTGAGCACCTACTGCCAAAACACAGGTTTGGGACAAAGCAACTTATCAACAAGTTAAAAGGTCTACACCGGTTCATCCAGCACATGCCAGCAGCTGCACCAACAGTATGCAAAAGCAGTGCAAGTTTTGAAGGTGTTTACCTTGCCTTAGTCATAATTTTAAGTTTTTACAGCCAGAGTTTAGAAACGATCTGGTGATATTTTAAGCCTATGACCTTTGTTTAGAGTGTACGTCGCTTTGAGCAGTATCTATTTTAACACAGGCTAAAACTTTTAGACTATCCGAGCAGCACAATGGTTTTGCATTGGGGGGCACATCACTTTACTTTGCAGCACTTGGTTTTTTAGAAAAGGTGGCATCAAAACCTACCTGCTGAAACTCCCACCCCCCCCCAACCACCACGTACTCATGATTCAGATGTGCAAGAGGGGTTTGTCCCAAGGTGAGGGGGCACATTTGGGGCTGGTTTCATTCTGCCAGCCTAAAGACAAAGACTCAGAATTTGAGGTGAGCCAAGTTGTCTTCCCCCACAAAAGGTACAATATCTGGAGTGGGGGCTTTTGTTGTTGTTTAGACTACTTAATCCACACATTGAGCTGGGTCTGCCTAGCAACAAGTTAGAGTTTTAAACTTGTATCATCCTACTTGTGTTCCCATGGCTACTGTCATGAACGGTGTGGTGGCAGCTGCACAAATCAGCACAAGGGTCCCAGGAGGGACATCTTTAAGATTCCCAGACAGAAAACAATACCGAGAAAGTACAAATGCTACACCTGGTATGCCTGCCTGCCTTTACAGCCCCTAGTCCTCCCAAAAGCACCCACACCAGCTCCCTCCTAAGGATGGAGGGATAACAGCCATAGAAATAGATGTGCACACTGGTATGTACTGATCATTTTACACTCTTTGGAACAAAAAAGCTTGGGTTACAGATGCGGCACTTTTAGCTTCTCACACAGCTGTTAGCAACCTAAATGCAGAACCACACACAGCTCCAGCCAACAGTGCCTGCTGCATGGGGCAGTGAGCTCTCAACAAAGAGTGGGGAGCAGCTGAAAAATCCCCCCCTCCGTTACCATTCACACCTGGCCAAATCTCAAACCAGTGTTATTGCTGAGAACAGAGGGATGAGTTTAGACACCCAAAGAAGGTGGGAAGTCAGAGGCAACAGAGAAAACTCGACATTTCAATGCAAGCTGCAAGTAAAAAGTTGCTTTGAAAGCAATGCTCTAATGTGGAGCAGATTTTCCTAGTCCTGCCACTTCAGTTCTTCTACAGGGAAGGCCATTTCCTACTCAAGAGAGGTTTTTCTTAGTCTTTATCCACGCCCAAACCCCTTGTGTAACTAGAATCTCTATGTGCCCTCCCCAGGGACCAGTTAATAGGAGAGGGTAGGCACTGTACCCCTGCATGCGAGCCTTGTTTACATGTATTCCTTAGGGATTTCTGAACACAGAAGCCACAACTACGATTACACATTTGTTACAATGTGCTTTCACACTAGGCTTATAAAGCCTAGAAGGACATCAATTCAAGGTCATGTACATTAGTAATTATTTTCAATACCAAACTTTCAAATCAAAGTCTCTGTACAAACTCAGGCTCAACCTGATAAGCATCCAGTCATCTAAAAGTACATGCACCTGCTATCACAACAGGTTATCAAAGATACCTATAGACAGCAGAACTAAAAAGATGCAATTAACCACGTGGTTAATTAGACAACTGCACTACAAAAATAAGCTGTTGGCTCTCTCAGGTTTTGTGAAATCCATCCAGGTGAAGAGCACGGAGATAAGGGAGGTGGCAAGGAAGACAAAATAACTTTAAGGACAAAAAGCCACAACCTTAAACTCCTGCCCCTAAAGGGGCAGGGGAATATTTTTGTACAGACACACCTAGTTACAGACACAGAGTACCTATGAGACCCTACTGATGTCCCCTAGACACACCTGCATGATAGCAGAACAGGGCTGAAGGGGAAGAATAGACTAGAATTTCCTCCTGGGAGTGGATTTTTGCAATTTTATCACACTGCTGCAGCCTCCTGCCCCCAGAGGCAACATTTACCTATACTTCCTTTATCAAGTTAAAAGAGCAAGCTACTGCATAGAGTTGAATTTAAGATACTTGGAAAGGCAGGTTAAACTCACTTGTTTCATCTCAAAATTTTACTTGAGAAGTAAATTTATTGAGTTTGACCTACAATACTTAAAGGCAGTCCCATCACAATGTGTTGCATTTCAAAACAAACAGTGAGAAGAGCACAAAAGCAGCCCAGTTCTCCAATATGCTGGAGAAACTGCCACTGCCTTGACTAAGACTGAGCACATCCTCTTGTACTTTCAAAAAGCACAAAGTCATCAAAACTTTCACATGGAACAATAAATTAAAAGCTTGTAAAGTTTAAAGAAAGAAACACCTCATCCAGCATTCCTTAAAAAGTATTTCTTAAGATCAAGTTTAGTTTACAAATCAACTCCATATTTTCAAGAACTGAATTTCAAACTGCTCTTTCCAGTTTAAACACTTAAGAACACAGGACTGCTCATCTTGTTATCCTGTCAAGTCAAAGCCTCAGAAGACAAGGTCACCCAGTGCAGAAAGAAGTACAGACTTCCTAGGAAAGGGGCATGCTCTAACTACCCCAGAGTTTTCTTTTTTATTTGGTGTCCAGGCTCCATCAACTACGAGTCAACATGTCTCAATCTCACCTTACACTTGGAATGGGTAAGGCAAGCCTTGGCCACAACCAGAAATTGTCCTGTGCGAGGGAAGCAGGGACTAGCACTAACCACAAGTTTCTGAGGAGCCAGTTACTTCACATTCACCTGCCTGGTACATATTAAAAAAAAATTACACATTAAAGTTACAACACAGTTAAACACACATGAATGTCCACCAAAGCACAGTCACCTATAGCACTCTGAAGGTATGTGACAGGACTAGAGCCCACTATAAGCCGCATTATACCGTGCGCCTTGATCACAGAGGCAAAGATTTCCGAGCTAATTATAATGACTAATCACAGGGAGCTCTAAGCCTTCACTTGGCCAAGTCACAGACCTAACTAGGACTGAAAACAAGAGTTTTAAGAGCACCTCATTAAGCAGCAGGAACCAACTATGAAGAACAAAGCAGTCACTCTACCTAGTATTAATTCCAGTCCAGCCATTAATACATTTGTCAGTACATGAGACAGCTATTACCTCCACATACAAACACTGCATGTGCCAGGCAGGGAAGGAAGCCACAGGCTTTGGCTACACCGAGACCTGTTTGTTTACTACAGCATTAAGGTTTGAGAAGGATGTTCTCGGTACTATTTGAATAATGAGAAAGCTCCAAAGCCATGCCTTGAAATATGTTCGAGTGGGAGTTGTGCTCACCACCAGAAGCCTCTGAACCTCTTCACAGGATGAGTGAACGGGCTGGGTGAAAGCTGACTACAGAACAACGTAGGCTTAAAAATGGTCTCCCTCAGGTGAGCAGCCCAGAGGTAAAAAAGATACGGCACCAAATCAACAGCTGAACTCCTGCTGAGGTGCCAGAGATATGGATAATAAAGTTTCCAACTTGAGCACGACTCTCTTTCTCCAGGGTAGATTTGAAAAACAGAGGATAAGCTGAAGTGTCAGCACCTACATGTCAGCGTCGTTCTCCTAACGCAGTAGCGGGAGCGCACTCTCTCCTGCCATGGTGATTGGACCAGCAGCGAGCATCACTGACAGAATGAGATGAGACAGACTCACCCACACACCAGCAGAGTTGCCAGCACAGTAAGGAGGCAGCAGGAGTCACCTTCCCCCTTCCCCAAGGCCACTGGGGACCAGCCTGACCTTGAGAACCCCTTCAGACTGTACCTAAATGCCTATGGGGTTAAGATGAAAAACCAAGGGTTTGGCGACAACTTCTGGTGGAGTGCCTGTTGAGGACCTTCTCATCTGCTCTGCACTGCAGCACATATAGAGAGGCTGTGACCTCTGAGGAAGAGGACAAGACAAATATAGCCCATGAGGAAGTATGGGGTTGAGCAGACAACCAGGGGGAAAAACTGCTCCTCTTCCACCAGTTTAAGAGAAAACGTGTAAGACCCAAATTTTCCACCACCTAACTCTGAAAACACACTCTTGTTGGGCATGATGCACATCTCAAACAAGAGTGAAAGACTCAAGGTGCACATGGTTTACCAAGACACCAGGCAGCCTCTGTCAGCCCAAACACACTGGGCATTAGTTCATTATGGTTTGATATTTCTGATTAGATCAAACATCCTGATAACTCTTCCTTCTTTTCCGAAGGGACTGTTGAACTAAGGGAGTTCCTGCCTGTTGCGTTTAAGGCATAGTCATTTGAGGAGATGAGATAGCTTTCCAGGATACCAGTATTTCCAGTTTCAGGAGTTTGGTTTTGACTCTTCCACTTAGACAGAGATTGCAAAGTCTCACCTGAAGAGCACTTCTTTTTTACCTCATCCCCTTTCTGATGAGTCCGTTCATCCAAGCACCATTTTCTCTTACAGCCATTAGTACTCGGACTACTCACAAGCTATTAGGACTGTGAGGATCAAGACTAGCTGCAAACAAAGAAACAGAACAAGCTGGCTGGGAGTTGGACTTGTGAAGTGGAAGTCATAAGGGGGCTTTTAACAACCTCTTGTTAAAGGGCTACAGTCCCAGCTGCATAGGCCAATAGGTGCTTCTGCCCAGAACCTCGTGAAGCAGCTGATGATACAACCTAATAAAACACGGCCTTTGCAACCACCAGAGCAATACAGCAATTCTAGGGGAATCAGCCACCTAGGGGCTGTCCCATTATTATACTTTCAACCTTTGATCCTAAACAGGCAGAGGGTGGGCACATTTTAACAGCCAGAATTGGATGGATGGATGAATGCACCAGTTTCCTCCCCTAGGACACGACCACGCTACCACTTCCCCACAGTGATCAGGCACTCCAGATCAGAAAAGCAGACTATGTTGCTGGGGTTCTTTTTCTCCCTCTTTGACACAACTACACTGACAGAGTTTCTCACTACATTGAAAAGGGTTGCTGATTTCTCCCCCCCCCCTCATTTTTTGGTCTGGAATATCCACTGTTCGTGCAGGAGCACACAGAGCACAGCTAACAGTGAGCACCAGAGAACGAGCTCCTCAAGGACTAGAGACATTAGTGAGCACCCTCCAGTAGGCTTTCCTGAACCAAGAGGTGAAAGCACCTTCCACCATTTTACTTTAATTCTTATGGTACAACAACAAAAAAGTGGGAGAAGAGCAGCATTGCAAACAAGGAATTGAAGTCTCCCAACTGACATACATCCCAGATTTGCATTTCTACAACAAGACACTATTGAGTCAAACTTGCTTTTTCTCATCTATTTCCACTGGAAAGAGCGCCAGAAGCTATTTTTCAAAGATGACCAACACAATCACTGTCCAAAGATACAAGATGTAGCATGTATTTTTAATGCCATTGCAACAAATAAGGAAATCTGAAGTTTTAACGCTATAAAGGAGAAAAAAAAAAAACAAAAACTTCATCTGCGTTCAACACAAGTCAAAATTTGGGAGTAACTGTTCTCTTAAGGGAGTTATTTAACACTCCTCAAAATTATGGCAGTTTCAGTCTTCAGTTAAATTCATTGGCTGTGTTAAAGTGCTCACTAATGCTTTCTTCCTCCTATTTTCAGTGTTCCAACAGCATAAGTTAATAAGCAACAAATAAAATGGTCAAGTACAATATCAGAGCTTCCCTATAGGAAAGATTTTTTTTTTTTTTAGCTTTAGGATATGCAATGTTTCCTTTCACTGAGTTTTTCCATTAACAAGACATGTGGGTTTCATTTGTATGGATTAAAAGAATCATAATAGTTTTCCCTCTTCAAAACCTTCCGTGTCTCAGTTTCAAAACTCCCAAGAAATGCTGACCTACCAATATCAGCCTTTGTTTAACAGACAGAATTTTTGGCTGGCAAACATTTGACTCTGAGCTTTAATAAGACAAGAAATAGCAGACAAAACAGCAATTTTTCACATCACATATGTGAACTCAAGGCCAAACAGTGAAACAGAGCAGAAGTGCAAGTTTTACTGAGTTTACTGAGCTCTGACATGGGATTTTCAGCCCAAAAAGTTTTGCCTGTTCTTCTCTCAAGCTGAATTGGCTTCTTTAGTTTACACATTGTCTCTGAAAAAGCCCTGCCTTTACAGTACAGCTATTCTTATATAAATAATAACAGAGGTGTAAGTACTGTAACAATAATAATAAAAAAGGTATAAGTTTTTGAGAGAATAAAAGAAGTGGGATCAATTCAGTGAGAACTTACTTTCTCAAAGTAAGGAGAAACTGGGATAGGTAAAAAAGCTAGCAACATTAACTTCGGCAAAGAACCTATAAGCTCTGTCAGCACATGGAATAGGCCTTGCCACTGTAAAGAGATTTACTAAAGGAGCTGAGAGTAAGAATCACCTCTTACAGAGGATTCCAGCCACAAGCATTTTTACAGACAAAGAATCACATCAGGCCCTTCCTTGGCCACTGCCACAGCAAGTTTTAGGCACAAGGAATATTAAAAACTAACACCAAGGTATTTTAATCCAGAATGTGAACGTGTCATTTTCTGGTTCCAAGGATGAAGCAAAAACAAAGAAGCACAACCCTTAAACATTTTCCTCTTACTCTACTAAAACAGGGAAGAGATAAGCACTTTCTATCCTTCTCCATGCTAACAAAAAGGTGGTGAGGTCCCTTTCCTGTCTAAACCTAGGCAGTCACTGAGAACACTCTCCACTTTCAGGCCATACAACGTAGTAAATTTTTCTCTTCTCTGGTTATTTCATTTATGAAACCCAAATCGACATCCTGTCTTGCTCTACCTCTCTTTTCTCCTGTAGCTTCACAGAAACGGATTTCAGAAAAGCTTTCCTGATTTCACTGCTCTTTGCAGCAGCTCACATGTGGCTGAGAAGTGAAACAAAATTAAAGGCTCTCTCTGCCCCTCTGCATGGGGACAGAGGAACACCCACATAAGAATGCTGATGTAAGAATCAGTAGTTACAGATATACCTCAAGCCAAACACGAAGTATAGTTGAGCATTAAATTAAAAAAAAAAAAAGTACACACAAGGCCTGGTCTGTGTTATTTTCCCCTCAGACACAGCCACAGAGGCATAAGCACTCTGCATTTTCCCAGACAGCTAACCTGAAGGTGAAAGCCTCCACAACTCAACAACAACCAACCTTCAAGCTTTAGGATCCTTTGGTCAATCAGCCTCTCAAATTTTTAAAGAGAAACAGACCCAGCATCTGTGCACTCTGATAACACTATTCCATAGATTTAACTTTCTAAATTACCAGCAAGAAAGGACAATTTAATAGTTTCAGTCAAACAGTCTTAGCACAGCACGTTAGGCTTATTTAGGGTTTTCTTTCTTAAAGAGAGAAACCAAAGAGACATAACATATGAACACAACTTGGCTTTTAGCCTTTAGGACCAAGAAGAGATGACAAAATTCAGGGAACAACCTGGCACTGCAAAATTATTCCTGGGTAGTTCCACAAGCCAGGAAACCAACTCTTCAATACCCAATCAGACAAAAGTTCACCCCAAACTTCTTACCTAACAAGTATACTTTTAAGAACCAGAGTAAAAAATAGAGACCAATACAGGAGGATCTGATGTCCATTCAGGTCATCAGAGGACTGCATTCACTTCAGGTGACCCTACTATGAGCTTGCTATATTACACTGTGTATTCAAACACCAGTATCTGCTGATCCAGTGTTAGGGTACGTATTACTCAGAAAAAAATTTGTTTCTTCACATCACACACTTCCCCTCTCCCTCCTACTCCACACGGCACAGAAAGCAATAACCTTTGTATAGGTCACTGTGAGTTTAAACCAGAACAATGTACAGCTGAGCACATAACAGTGAGGAAGGGGCTCACACTATTTTTCCCCCTCCGTCTATTATGTTACAGAAATGAATTGCACAAAAGAGCATAATTCTCCAGGGTGACCAAAAAGCCCAAGTATTGTTGTGATACGTGGCTGAATAACCAGTGTGATGCACGTTGTGTGTGCTACAGAAATGTTGCGTTTGACCTACAGATTGAAAACCAGTGTCAACTGCTGCCTAACTAACAGCTCCCCCTCCCTTCCCCCCCCATCTCCTCCTCCTCCTCTTCTCCCCGCCCGCCCCCTTTTTCCTCCTGGTCAACCAAGAAACGGAGCTCCCATGTGCCAAGACCTTGCATCTTATTTTGTCATGAAAACGAAGGGGGGAAGGGGTGGGGAAAAATTATTCTGTAAATAAATACAAGTAATACTGAACTTAAGAAAAAAAAATCCTCTTTACCCTCCCCCCACCTTGAGACCTGAACAGTTATGAACAAACATACTTAATAACAAAAAAGGTATCCAACATTAGTGAACAGTCTGAGGATGACCCACGAGAAACCCTTTTCCTGAACCCACACAATAGTAACTCTAAGGATTATTCGATAAAGAGACACCGTGGCTTTCCACACTATTCTTTTTGTTTTAAGGCGAGAGGTGCGGAGGATTCAATTAAGTTTGGGCTGGGCAAAGGGAGAACTCCAAACGCTAGGATCTCCAGCAGGCAGGAGGAGGGTTTTCGCTGGCTTCAACCTCCACTTACAAAGGAACAATACCAAAAAAAAAAAAAAAAAAAAAAAGCTTAGATTTCAAACTAAAGAGGTCAACAGCCTGTCTTTCTATACACGGAGATACATCAGTACTAACGTGCTTCCAGCACCTGCCTTTCAGCACAGCCCCAATTCCTTTGTTTGCTCAAAATTTGCTTCCATACCACTTTAAATTAGCTTACAAAGAACCGCAGCGAAATAGCTGGAACGTGAAACAATAATTTTTTTGGAGGAGGGAGGCGAGCAGCTTCTTAGGAAGAGAGAAAATTAAAATACAGACCCAAGTCACTTCTAAATACCTTCGAAAAAAATATTTGTAACTTGATGTCTTCTAGTTCTTCTAGTTCCACACCTATCACTGAGACTACAGAAACACGAGTTCAGGAGAGGATAGAACAAACAAAAAAAAAAAAAAAAAGGGAAAGAAAGAGAGAAAGAGAGAAAGAAAGAAAGAAGAAAAAAAAATCCCACCCAACTGCCATCTCCTGCCTCCTCCAGCCCTGCCAGCTTCCCTGTTCCTCCCTGCCTGCAAAGCGCCCTCTGGAAAGCATCGAGACTTCTTTTATCAACCGTGTGCGTTGGGGAAGGGGGGAGGAAGGGGGGGGTCCTTGTTCTTGCTCTGGGGGTTTGAGACTAGAATTAAGGAAGGATTATTTTTGGACCCCTTCCGATGAGAGGAGCCCCGGGTACCCCACCCCCCACCCCCCAGGGGGCTCCGCTCACCGGGAGGGGTTCAAATCACTGGATGAGGGGGGAGGAATTGCCCCCCCGCCAAAATATAATAAAGACTTACCGGGGTCGAAATCAGGGACCACCGCCTGGTACTGCGGCCCGACCCTCATTCCGCCGCCAGCTGAGGGAGGCAGAGGGACAAGCGTCACCCGGGGGGGCCCCGCCCCCCCCCCCCCCCCCCCCCCCCCCCAAAAAAAAAACCACCCCCCCCTCCCGCTCCTCACCGTGCTCCTCATCGCTGGAGGACCCCGAGCTCCCCTCCTCCCAGGAGTTCCCGCTGCTGTTGCCGTTGGGGGCGGCGGATAAACTTTTACTGCCGCCGTTGTTGTTATTATTCGCCCCGGCGGCGTTGTGGTTCCTGCCCCGCCGTTTCCCCGAGACCTCCGGGCCCTTCTCGATCATGGCTGGCATTTAGGGGAGGAAGGGGGGGGGGGGGGGGGAAGAAGGGAAGGGGGGGGGGCACAGTGTTAAAAAAGGGGGGGGGGGGGGGCTGTGGGAGGCGCCAAGGGCGGGCGGGAGCCGGGGCGGGCCGGGCCGGTGCGCGGCGGTGGCGCTGCTACATCCCCCACCGCGATCGCCCCGAACTTTGAGGCTCATCCCAGCCCTGCGCTGGGACTCCGCTCAACCTGCGCTGCTGCCCGCCGAGAGCCCCGCCCCTCCCGCTCCCGCCGCTGCCCATTGGCCGAACCTACATTTTGGGAGGCCATCCCGCCCGCCCATTGGCCGGCGCCGCCTGTCCATCGCAGCGGCCCCGCGCTTCCGTTCGCTGGGCGCGGCGGGGGCGGAGCGCGGGCCGTGCGTGTGTGCTGGAGCCGCGATCTCTCCGCCCGGCGATACCTCTGCTCCCCTCTCCTCTGCTCCGGGCCGAGCGGGGGAGAGGCGGGCCCGTAGCTCCCGCCGGGGAGCCTCTCCTCGGCCGCTCCCCCGGCCCGGCCCGGTTCCGCCGCCCCACCGGGAACTCAGTCCCGGGAGGAGCTTGGCGAGGGACTACTTTGCCCCCCCACCCACCTCCCCCCGCGGCGGAAGGTTACGGCGCAGTTTGAATGGGATTCCCTACAAAGCTCAGTTTCCCTGGGGAATCTGAGCCCGGCGGGGTCGGAGGTCTGTTATCCTCGTGTTCGGGACGGCTCCTGTCGGCAGCACCGGCCACAGCCCGCCGAGGGCAGGGGTGTCCCGGCGGCCGGAGGGGGCGGCCCCGCCGGAGCGGTGCCGAGGTTGCGGGACAGCGCTGGGACTGGGGGCGCTCCTGCTGCCCCGAGGGAACGGCAGCATCCCGCCGGGAAGCGGCACCGCACGGACCGGGGTCCGCGGTGCAGCCCCGCCCGCAGGGCGCTGCCACTACCCCCGGGGCAGAGCCGCCCGCCGCACGGTGCCGAGGAGCCGCTGCCGCCCAGCTCCGCTCAAGTAACTCCTGAGTTCCCCCATCCCCGCTCCCTTGCCGACCCGGGATTCGCGCTGGGGGCCCGGCCGAGCAACAGATCCCGCGCCCCGCATTCCCACATTCCCAGCGGCGCGCCCGGTTCCCCACGCGGCGGAGGAGGACGAGCCGGCCGGGATCAGGAATCCCTCCCGGGGGCGGCCGCGTCCCACGCCCGGTGCCTTCCTCGGGGTGACCCAGCAGCGAGCGGCTGCCCCGCCGCCGGCAGCGCTCCGGGAGTGGGGCGAGAGAGGGAACAAAAGGGGCAGCGGGACCGCTTTCCCTCCCTTCGTCACACGGGGCTCCTGCCGGGAAAACCTACACGCCGCCGGAGAGAACTGATGGGGGAGGAGGGACGGGAACGGGGGTCCGGACCCGCCCTGGCTAAATGGGCAACCAAAGTATGTATAGACCGCTCGCTGTTATTTTGCGACTCGGACTGTACGTCAGGATGAGGCAACACAATGCACGATCATGGAAAGCAGCTTGTGGGGTGTGTCTGCTATTTTCATTCAAATTAACTTCTGTAGCAAGTTGGTTTTTTTATTGGCCTGTGCAATTAAAAGTGCCATTTGACTAGCAGCGGTTATCTCGTATCAGCCAAACTGTCCCCAGACACTCCCCGCCTCCCTCTGCCATTTTAATCCAAGAGAATTTGCACAGGGGGAGGGGGAAAGAGCTGCCGAGGGAGAGCCGTGGTCTCCAGCCCTGGGCTTATCCTTCCCTCTCTATGTTGTGCCTCAGATTATCAAAATCATTTCACTTCTAGTTTAGACACTGTATTTTCTCCATTAAAATTAGGGAAAGAAATACCTTTTTGAAATGCATGGTAGTTTGTTTCAGCATACTGTCGTCTTTACAATATCTCCTTTCTCCTCTACACTCGGTATGTGTGTTGTGTGTACATACTGACATGCACAGTTTCCTTCATGTACACGTGCATGTACCTGTGAATATTTATTCAGCACAGTTATTTAACGCAGAAAAACTAAGCTCACTTTCACTGCATAAAAATAACTTTTGCTAGCTCACAATGCTAAATTTTATGACGATGACTCTTGATCCCACACTCTTTAAAAATATCAGCTCTAAATCAGGGGAGTAATTAGTGATGCTCTTAAACCCCAGCACTGACAGCCACAAATATTTTCCAGTATGAAGTGTACTACTTTACAGAATACATTTTCATGATAGACAGGAATGCAAACATGGCTGAGTGTTCGTTATCCTTCTCTGTACTCTAGGATTTCTACGCCAGAAATCCTAACACTCTAGGATTTCTACACCAGAAATCCAAGAGCAGGAAAGGAACACCCACTCTTTCATTTAAAAATGAGCTTGAGTGAAATTCAAAAGGTTTCTCCATCGCTTTTGAAAGTCCCACCACTCGAAAAAAAAAAAAAAGGCTTACCCAAGACTTAGACTGAAACACACTTGAACTTGAACCCAAGACCACAGATGACATTTGGAAGCATGTGTGTACAGTTTACACCGAGACATGTGTGTACAGCTTTGCAAATTGGGACCTAATTTTTGTCTTCACTTCCTCTCTCTCCTTCCCTCCCTCCTCCTCTCTTTATAGCCATTACCCACTTAGGCCCCAGGATTAAAATCTTAAATCAATCATCTAAATTATTTATAAGACAATTTCACTCATTTAAACTGTTGAAACAACATTTACTGCCGCTTTACCACTGTTTGCCTTTCCCAAAGCCGTGGCCCCTGCAGCTCCTCCTGGAACCAGGACTGAGCAGAGCAGTCCACCTCCAGGCTGGGGGAACAGTGTATTCCCCGTCCCCAATTCTGATTGACAGTGCCATGAGGGAGGCCACCGCTGGCGAAGCCATACCCTGGGGCAGCGGGGCACACTCTGCCCCTCCTGCCCACTCACCAGGCTGCCCTGTGACCCCAGCAGAAGATAAGGAGATGCCCAGGAACAGCAGCAGATCTCTGCCTTCTGCCTTGGGTGCCAAAGGAAGCATGTGTGCACTCTGTGCATGTGTCTGTGTCCCCAAAGGAGGAAGTCTTGGCATTGTCACTGTCACTACCAGTTTGCACCTGTCACAGCTGTTGTCCCAGGCCAACAACATCCTCTTCACCCATGGCAGGGCTCCTATTTGTTTTCAAACCTTTCTGCAGAAATTCATAGGCCCTGAACAGAACATCTCTGATGCTAATGGGAGCTTTTTTTTTCTAATCATTGAGAAAATTTTTTGTGCTTGTTTCTTCTTCCTGAACACTGTGGTGCTGGGTTTGTTTCTGCTTCGGCTTTAGCCTGAAGTTATGAGGGGGTTCCAACACAGCACTACAGATTTTGGGGGTGTTCTTGAAGGAAACTTTGAAAAATTCTTTTCTGGCCATAAAGAAAACTCTTTGCAGAGCATGGGTGAACATGTACACAGAAACTGTACACAAAACACAGAATCGTGTTTTATTTTTTAGCAGCAGTAGTGAATACACTTTTATCAGCCTCTAATACAAGTGCCAGAAGAGCAATGAATTCTACTCCTCTGGCTCGTGCTGTTTGCTCTGCAGAAAACCTGTGTTAAAACTTATTTTGAAGATGAGGAGGAAACCCCTTGAGCACTAAGTGAGCCTATGGCGTGTGGGGGGTCTTGTTTACCTGGATCAAAACTCTATTGAGACACATTAGGCCATGATCCCACATGACTGTGCACACCTGTGTGACCTGCCAAGGCTCACCAAGAGGAGTTTCGTGCATGATCTGCAACAGACTGAGTTATGTAAAGCAGGGATGGTATTTTTCCTAGATCCTGAGCTTGGCTGCAACTTCTGGACATTACTGAAATGTAGTGGTTAACCTGTTCAGCTATTTAGATATCAGACCAAAAAGGGGGGGAAAAAAGGTCTCCTCCTTATAAAGACAGTGTTATTGTTGCATGTGTGTTGTAACCTAACAGGTTGCATGAGGCAGGACTGTCTTTTTAAATAATTTCTTGAAATTTTTCTCTTTGTCAAGGGAAAAGCACCTCTCCTTGCCAGTTTTTAAATGAAAACTTTTCTTATTGCCATTAACCCTGTCAGTCCCACAAGTGAAATACAGATGAAGTAGAAATGCAGCCAGGATGCCCAACAACTGAGCAGCCTTCATTCCCTGGATGAAAAAAATAGTGTCTTCTGCCTCTTTCTTGTTCTCCTTCCTTTTGAGACTTTTCCCAGGGCAGCAATGCTCATCGTGCATCCTCAGGGCTGCCAGTTCTTGAAACAAAGGGTTACAAGAGCTAAAACCCTACTCATTTGCTGGAGCTGTAAAAAGCGGCTCTCACCTCTTCTGTACAGTATTTTCCTTGAAAACTGACATGCTAAAAATGCTTACCCCAGTGAGAATGTGCCTGTGTGTTTACACAAGTATATATGTATGTACGTGTATATATATATATATACACACATATATTTGGTTACTAGTAGTAAAAGGGACAATTAATCATGCTCTGGACTGATTGTTTTTAATACTGAAAGGCTATTAATCAGGAAAATGTTACCCTTTGAACAAGATGTTTATACAGTGAACACTATGGATTGTTTTTTTTTCCTCTGGTGCTAAGCTGCCTGCTAATGCAGAGCGGAAGTCGGGTTTATAATCTCTTACATTAGAACTTCATGCTCCAAGTTCGACAACAATTTTGGCTGGAATTTGGAAGGAATGCATGGGAGTTGATGCCTGGTTCTCTTAGATTTCAAGGGGACTTGGGTGTTCAAACCCCAAATCTCTGGAAGCATTGACAAACCTAAAAGACAGAAACAGGCATCATGTGCAAATTTCAAAAACACCTCCTTCTGCTGAAAAAAACCCAAGGGGCAACTAATTTCACTTTAATGTAACTAAAAGACTTTTAAAATCTGTCCCTAAATCTCTTGCAAGCCTTTGCAAATTTGTCCTTGGAGCCTTTCAGCCTGAAAGTTGCTTTTAGAGAAGGAATAGTATAGCAAATTTTAATCCAAACTTTTATTTCCCACTGGAGAGAATGGCTCATATCCTGTAGTGAGTGGGAGGCCAGCGGAAAAAATACAGGGGGGAACTGTGGTGGGAGTGAGAGGGTGCAGAGAGGCAGCTGGGACTGGATCAGCAGCAGGAGGCAGGAAAAGGGATGCTGGCAGCTGCAGGGTAAGCACGGCAGGACCAGGGGAGCCACAGCAGCCAAGGAAACCATGTCTTGGCTTGAAGCAGAGCTCCAGGCTGATCCGGAGGGGAGGCACTAAGGGCTGGCCCTGGGAGGAAGGAGAGGATGAGATTAAAATCCTGCACAGGCAGAGGCTGACGACACCAGGGAGAGCAGTGTGATAAACACACAACATCTTGGCACAGGCAGAGTTGCAGAGAACACGCTGTGTATCCCAGCAAAGTATGGACACAGACTCTAGTGGGTTTGTTTCAGCATCCATGCTAGGAGCTATTTCACAGCCTGTGAAGCTGGTGGGAATAGGAATCATCCATCTGCCCGTGCTCTTGTGCACATCCCCTTAGCAGGGTTTTGACTCCTGGGGTGTATGGCTTTCCCTGTCACCCCGTGTTGCTCTCACAGGACTCCACTTCCTCCCTTTCCTCCTGGGAGCTTCTCTCAGCTAATTAAATTTGAGACTGTCAAGGAGCCCTGTTCCCCCTCAGCTACCCCACCTGCCCAGCCAGCAGGGCTCCAGAGTGGAGCACCCTCGGCAGGCAGCACCCAGAGTGGGCAGCCCCTCTCTGAACACCATCCTGCACCCCTGATCAGCCCTGGAGAAGAGCTCAGGAGGAGAAAGTGGGAAGGGACAGCAGTGAGAGGAGGCAAGACAGGAGCTAGTCTCTGGTGGTACTAATCCCTCCATAGCTGGTGCCTTCTCACAAAAGACAAACTTTGAATGAGGTGGGACAGGGACCTTTACCTGCCTGAGGATGAGGAGAAGGCACACAGCAAAATCAGAGTAGAAAGCCTCAGATAGCTGATGGGCTTGCCCCACTCAGTTCTGTGTTTAAGTTAATCTCCATATTTTAAGAGAAACACGTGGTGTGAAGAGATTACTCCTTAAAAAAACAAATGGGGAAACAATATTTCCTTTTAGGGAACCACTTAATTGTAGGGATGATTGCAGATGGCACAGCACTTATCTGGGAAGATACTCCTCTCTTTTTATAAACTTTCATTTCACTTGTCTCCATCATCACCATCTCGGCAGCGAGGCACAGTGCTGAAGTCTGTGAGGGGAGACAGAATTGCAGGGGACAGCTGCCATCATTTTTAGAGTGACTGGGAGTCAAATAACATAATTTTCCTCACTGGTGATTTTGGACAAGAAATGCACATCCCTTTGTGGAGCTCTTTGTCACAAGACCTAGTGGGACAGAGATTGAGGTTTAACAGTAGAATTCATTGCAATAGGTTTGCAAGGAATACAATCCCTTGCACTTCAGTTTTTAAATCAACCTTTTTTTCTTTTTTTTTTTTTTTGAGTGAGGAAAGATGTTTTCCCCGGGAGTAGCTACTTGTGCAGTGCTGTGACATTACCTTTGAAGGATGCTGCTATGGCAAGGCTAACCAACTATGAGGAACATCACCTGGATCCAGCAGAAACCTCCTCTATGCAAGCCTCTCCATGGGAGCAGCTTTCCATGTTGCTGCAGTCCACAGCAACAGAGGTGGAAGCAGAAAAGGCTGCTCAGAGAGAGGTGTCCTACCTTTGCAACCTGGCAGGCAGCTCCCTACCAGCACCCTCCCACGATGGTGCCTGGGGCTGCAATCACAGCCAAGTCCCTCAGCCAAGCCTCCCTCGGTCCCCCTCATGTCTTGCTGCTATCAGGGTAATCTCAGCAATGAGGAAGAGAGGTCCAGTTGAGAGGCAGCTGCTTGCTCCTGAAATCCTACCAAAAAAATCCCCAGTTTGACGTCCTGCCAACACAGCCCCCTTTACTCCACCATTCATCTCAATCTTCCCATGACATAGGGTGATCTTAGGGAAATGCAGCCGGGGTATCCTGAAGGGCCTCTGACCACTGGCATTCGTATGGGAAAGGGAACTATTTGAATTAATGTGAAATTCCCCTCAAAACTCATAGTCGTAGGTCCAAGCAAACTGTTGTAACAGAGTAAAAATGTACAGGTTGGTATGTCCATACACGTATGTGGGACTGGAGAAAATTGTCTTTCACATCATTCTGACATACATGGAGATCACTCTGCTGAAATCCCTGGAAATTCCCTTTGTTAAAAAAAACAGTAGAAGGCTCAGGCCCAGTGTTTCTGTGAACACACCCCAAAGGCAGCACAGCTCATCAGGACTCTAGTGCCAACCTTTTATTGTACACTTTCTCTTCCATTCAGTCCAAATATAATCTGGAAATCTCAAATGCTAGTTATCTCAGGGGGAGAAGAGAGAAATCAAGGTTAGTCCTTCACTGGTGTTTGTCTAAAGAAAACCTGCGACACATGAAAACCCAAAAAAGACAATTAAAAAAATCAATGAAAGCTCTATTTAGTGTCAAGTGAGGAACTAATCACGAATCAAAAGAAACAATTTTATAAAATAACATGACCTAGTACCTCTTAAAATCATTATTAAAAAGAAAGCTACGTTCCTATCTGCCCCAAGATTTTTTTTTCCCATATTAAACACTGAACACATCTAAGACAGATGCATTTCCCCCCCCACACCAGCACTGAGCACAGGGGATGGATGCTGTTTCTCAACAGACAACTTGTTGGTACCCTCTCACAGCCGCTGCACCACTGGAATTCACCTAATGACACCAGAAGCCAAACTCAGACATCAGACCAAATCTTTATTCTGTGGTTTACTTTTTCTCAGTTACAGTGTTGTAAATTGAGGGTTTAAACTGATGCCAACCTGCTCAGAGGCACTGGAAGGCTCTGGATTAATATCAAGCACAGGCATCTGCCTCCTGCTGTTTCTGTGTCTGTGGTATCAATAGTGATTTTGAAAATTATTATTTCCATACAGGCTATAATGACTTACAAGGAATAGTTACAGCCTGTTGTGCAAATGTGAACAACACTCGCTTTTTTAAAACGTGGATTTTTCATACGACAGGAACTAATGGCCCTTTCAGAGCAGTTATGGTCTATCTTGTCAATTTGGTTTCTATTCATGCATGCTAAGTGAATTTTTATAGCCAAACTAGGAGTCCTTAAAAATGAGCCTTATACTGGAAATGCAGATGTGACTTACTGTGAGTTGTGCTAGGAGAGCATCCCTGCCCCTGGGGAGCCAGAGCCAGTAATCAGAATTCCCTTTCCCTGTGCACATAACATGACTTGCAGGCACTCTTTCATCTGCACTGAGAGGCAGGAAGAAGAGGCAGAATTAGCCCCTCATTACAATAATGTTTCTCACACTTTCTCCAGCTACTCTCTGCAGGCATTAGTAGAGAGGCCCTGGCTGCCAGAATTGCTGAAAACCTACATCTCCAGTTAAAAGAAATCAGAGAGCAGGGTGCTCAGTGGCTCTGAAAAATCACAGCCACAGAGCTTTAAACAAATGCTTTTATAGCATTAAAAATATAAATATATAGACTCACCTTAACTTTAGTCTCTACTGTGAGTGCTTTGTTGTGAAAGAAAATTGTATATTTTCCAGACTATCTGATTTCTCTTATGGCTTCACCACTATAAACTGTACTGCATATGTACATCAATATATTTACCTGCCTGCTTCACAGCTGGACAGAAAATGAAGCCATCTCAATCATCTTCACATTCAACAGTAGAGAAAACTGACTTTTTCCCTCACTTGATGCCAATTAAAATGCAAAATGTGGATAATCTGATCTCCACTAAATATTCCAATCCCCTCCATAGCACAGGGTGGATATACTTCCGTACTCACTGGCAACCTGAACCTTTTCTAAGACTGGAAAAAAGCAAGGGAATAGAGACTGTACAATCTTATTACTTATTTATTCAGAATGTTGTAGCCGTGCCTCCCTTCATCTCTTGGCTCCTTACCCAAAACCTGTGTAATGAGCAACATCACAGGACCTGACTACCAGCAGACGCGACACCTCCACTAAAATGAATGCATTTATACTGATTTATGGCAGCTGAGGAGCTGCCACAGCACATCCAGGGAATACCTATCTCTCCAGAAAAAAAGATACACCTCTGACAATGTGTTCCTGAGGTATTTCTCACAGATCCCATGCCTTAGTGGAGTAGGAGCCACCCCCACTCCAGCTTCTAATCTTGTCTCCGTTGCTGCACCGAGTGCCTGACCACCTTGTCCTCATCATAGAGGCTCTCCTCTGAAAAGGCATGGAGCCAAACCTGGCATGAACCGATCAGATATGTACAAAGGAAAATCTTGACAGCATCTGTGAACAGAGTTTAAGAGAAAGGAACAAAATAATACCACATATGTTAACAGATTGAAATGGTAGCTATGGTGACCACGGACAGACAAAGAACAAACCATTTTAACTAAATTCAGCGAATTCTTTCTGGCAACAAACTGCAAGTATAAAGCAAACTTTTAAAAATCCCTAATGAAATCATTATAACAAATCCATTTAGCTCTGTTTGGTGTGTTTGCTTTTTAAATTTCCATTGCAGCTATTACATTAAACCTATTAATCATTGATGTAGTCAAATAATTTCCACCAACTAAAAATAGGGATTTTCTCACGGTAAAAATGAATAAATAAATAAATAAATAAATAAATAAATTACATTTTCAAGAAAAAAAATTAAAAGCAAGGAATAGTTATTGTAAAATGGCAGGCATTCATAATTCAGAGCATTTTCTAGTACATGAGAGAGTGCCTGGGTTTTGTAGAATAAAGGCTTGTTTATGAAAGTTGGATCACTTTCCCTATCCTGATATGCAGTGTAGCTATGGAAAATGACAGTCCTGTTTATTGTGTATCACAGTGTCAAACATCTCAGAGTCTCTTTCCTCCAGGGTGCCCATTTTTTTTCAGCTCTTTGGGGGAGCTGTCCCTCAGTGCTCTCCCTTTGAGAGCTGGCCAGTTGTGCCAAGGGGAATTGGGCTGAGGACAACGTGGGGGAGCACAGAGCTGAGTTATCGAGGGGCAGAAAAGCTGCCTCCTTAGAACCAGCACCGGAGATAGCTGGGAGATGGGGAAGATTACTCCAGTGCCAGCACAGCATAAGGCTGCTCAAAGTGCTGCACAGCTGCTTGCAAACTCCCACCCCAGGAGGCTTGCAGGGGCTGGAGGAGGCTCCACAGGGAATGTCACGATGGAGACTCCAGCATGTCACCTACTGTGGAGCATCCCAGGCACACCTTGGTGGACACCCCACTGCCTGCTCTGTTTTAGTCTGGAGACTGATTCAGAACAAGCAAAACAGATGATGCTGCCCCTGCACCCTATCCCTTCCCCCAGCTGCACTCACTGGGTATAGTTTCACAGCACAACACAAAATCCTAATTCTAACCTGAAGTTAGAAGTCTTACTTCTAACCAGAAGAACTGCTGTCATTTCCCTGTCTTGTTAATATTTAACTCAGTGTGTTTGGTCCTTTCTGCATACTGTACGATTCCTAACAAGATGGATTTGCAATGTAGCCGTGCTTTTGATGCTCCAGGAGCAGAAACTTCAGATATCTGCAGTGCACGCGCACTCTCAACTCTACTCTCTCATTATCTGCACAAGTTAATTGTTCTTTAAAAAACAAAACAAACCAAAAAAAGCAAACTAGCAAGAAGTGCCCACCATTCAAATGCCACTCTCTTTATCTGTTTGATGACTGAGGCTCTGGCTCAGCCTTCTGTCAATTAAATTAAGTTCCCAGCTATGCCATCGCTGCCTGCGTGACAAAAGGCACTTCACTAACTGGCTCTGCTCTTCAGTTTCCTGTACACTAAAACGGGACCAAGTTTAAGGCCTTTCACTTCTGCCTAGCATGGCCCTTCCTTATATTCTCCACCCACACACTTTGCTTTCATTCTTGCCAGCCCATAAGGCAGGTCCTCCGGGACTGTGCCTGACTCTGTGTGGGTCCCCCGAGAGCAGAGCTGAGCGGGGGTGAGCACATGTGCTCCCTGTCTTTTGTAAAGGGATAGCCAGAGGAATGAGCATTCAGTCCACAGAGCCTCACCTGCTCAAGCTGTTTGCTTTAGCCGTGGCTCGAGTGTGGCAGGAGCACATGGAGTGGGGGGAAGAGGGGAAAAAATTAGTGCCTTTTCTTTTGGTATTGCCTGGAAACAGTAAAGAAACAGTTACTTTGGTTTTATGTGCAGTAAACCCTCACTAGATGGCTCCTTACAGCAAGTAAATATATTCCCCACAGAAAGAACACTGATGTGGCATAATCTGTGTGAGAGCCAAGGTAGCGTGATGCTAACGGGGCTTTATCGCTGGCTGAATGTTTTCCATGGAAAAGCAGTGTCTAACATGGGGTGTGTGGGTGAGTTATGACTTACGAATGGCATCACTCCACGAGTCATGAACTGTGAGTCACATGGGCACGGGTGTCTCAGGAACGTCAGAAATGCCACTTGCCCTTTTCTGTAGGTTTTTATGTTAATCCGTTTCACATTCAGCTTTCTAATTCAGAAAGCAGAACTGGGTTGCAGTCAAGGGTACCAGCAGAGGAGATCCTGGGGGGGAAAGCAGCAAAGGTAATAGATGGTATTAAGGCAGAAACCCCAAATGTCATGTAATAACTCCTAAAACAAAGAAGCAATGCTGGCTTCTGAAATGCCCCCCCCATTACTATCACAAGAACATGTTATTTGTAATATGTGTATTGGCAGGATGTTCTGGGCAGAAGAGCAAAAAGAAATGAGCTGTCATCTGCAGTTAACCTCTCATTCATACATCACTGTGTGCACTCAGTGGTTCAAGGTTATGCAAGTTGATTGTGCCCTCATTAATGAGCAGTGTTAATTGGTGTCTATCCTGCTTTGAGATAAACATATGTATATTATGTGTTAAAAGTACTGCAGGCTGCGAAGGAGCTGTATGATATACAAATATATGTGGGCTCTGCATAGGGACCTACAGAGGGAAGCTGTGTTGTGAAATGCTAGGACTGATTTAAATCCACCGGTGATTTCGATCTGGGCAGCCCACGTCCCCGTAAGCCAGCCTGGCACTGGCGCAAGGGCCGGGTAACTTCTGCTGGTAGAGCTCTGACACCATCACTTGGCTCCCTGCTCTGGCTCTTGTTGCACCCCTGAGCACTCTGCCTACAGCCCACTTTTCAAGGTGAATTAGCAGTGATTTTAGTTTCTCTTAAACCCCCAGGCTGTAAGCTCTGGCCATCACAGCTCGCAGATGATTTAACTGCCATGGGGTCGGGGCAAGCAGACGCAGTGGAAGATATTGTCCATCCCCATATAAGCTGCCCCTGCTCAGGAGTCAGTGGCAAGGGAGCTAGGTTGGCTGCTGGTCTGTCTGTCAGCAGCCCCAAAGGCTTTATCCAGCCTCTTTTCTCTTGCTTTTCCCTCTGCACACATGCTGGCATGGTGCTAACTTGGAATGAGCTCAAGCACACAGACTCATGAGCCTCACCTCTCCTCATGAGGGACAGAAATCAAGGTTTGACATGGTGGCAGACTTGAACATCATGAAAAGACATTTTATTCTTTCCCTGAGAGCTACTGAAAATGAGCACAGATAAATACCCTGAACCAGGTCATAATCAACACACAACATTGATGCAAATATGTGGATTAGAGAATTATGACAATTACATTAAATAATCTCAAAAGAAGAGAGTCACATGTCTCATAAACAAGCACAAGCTATCCCAGACCAATGCAAGAATATACTAATAAAGTAATATTTGATCATCTAATTAATGGAGCTGTTATCTCCCCATACCAACGCAGGGCTTAGAGCTTTTAGGCTGTTAAATATTTTGTCTCAATGTTTAAAAGCAAGTAGCACCCAACAGACCTTTCCTTTTCTCAGTAGCATTCCCTCGAAATGTGGTTGTTTACTTCAGACCTTGAAGGCTAGATTAACAGCAGAGATTGTTTGCTTTAAATTATACACACAAATTTTGTTGTCGTTGCTTTTGCCACTAACAGGCTATTTAATAAGTGTCAGAGGCAAAGCTTACTGACTGCAAAAGTGAAAGGGTCAAATCTGTGCATCCGGAAATAATACAGATTTTCCTCTCTTTTCATGAAATGTACTTGCAGCAGGCAGTGTTAAAGTGCTTCCAACTTTCATAGCAACCAGGAGAAGCAGCTCATGAGTCAGCCCAAGGAGGAAATATGTCATTAGCCAGAGAGTTTTCAACATATGCAAAACTGTCGACGTGTCTATGGCATCCAGGGAGGAATTTTTATAATATTGGTTGTAGTCAGCAGTTTATTGCCACAGTCGTGGGTGTGGGCAAGTGTCTCAATGGCTGAGGCTGTGATTGCCCCCAACATCGCTGAGTGTTTCACACCATGGCTCTCATGCTCCTTCTTTTCAAGACAGGAAACAGACGAGACATATTTGGTTTTGATAGCTGCGGGAAAGACCCGAGTCCTCATGGTCGTACCTTGAGTTCCTCTTCATCCTTCATATCGTGTTCACCGCACCAAGGAAGGGGTAGGGCTCTTATCTCAGCTTTCTGCAGTTCCAGCCCTTCTGCAACTGAATGAAAACAAACAGAAAGAAAAAAATAATCAGCTCTGTAGTTTTTCGTGCCTGTGTAAATTATGCATCACACTCATTATAGGAAAAAGGAAGACGCAGATTTGGAAATCAGTTGTGAGTTTCTCCATATTTCTTACAGTTATGCCAGTGTTACAGCTGCATACACAGGGGACTTTTCTTTTTTCATGCAGCTTTACACCAAAATAAAGGCCTTAGTTGTTCTGGTTGGTGATTAGGCTCAATATTATGCCTCTGGGAATGGGAGGCACAGGCACTCAGAGGAACAGAAAACTTAATGAGTTCTTTATTTGAAGAAGAAAAAATTTTTCAAAATGTTTTCCAGAGCTCACAGGAGAGATTCAGAGGCTATTCCCTCTTCAGGAAGATGCAGCTCTTCCAGGTGAAAAAATTAACTCTCGTCTGCCCCCAGTAGCCCCTCACCAAAGGTTTCCTTGCCCTCCAAGCCCAAGCTGAGCTGTGGTGCACAAATTTTCTCACTGGTTAAAATGCTGAGCCCTTTACTAGATATTTTTACTAATATGGCTCATATTGGCATGTCTCCCTGCAGCACTTGGGATTCACAGTGGGTTCACCCAGAAACCAATCTTTTGTTGCACAACAAGCTCCAGAAAGACAAGGAGTACAAGCAGTGAATTTGCATACGCTTACCTTGGAGGGGAGCTTGCAAGTGGTTCATGAACCACCCCTGTTTTGGGTAGGTTCCTATGTCCAGGTCTGACCTGAGAACATCACACCTCAAGATGGAAACTGCTGCACTACGAGCTGAAAGGGCAGAGACCCTGTCCAGCAGGAGCAAAAGGGAAATGTTGTTATCTGAAAATATCTTTAGGTATTTGTAATTTTTATGGCTCGTGATCTTTTTTTCAAATTTGAATATTTTATGTAATGGAACAAATAAAACCAAAACCCAGTCTCAAGACTGCTTGCAGAGCAGCTGGGCAGTGGGCAGAGCAGTGGGCAGCGAATCCCCACTGTCACCCTGAGGCAGAGCCTCTTGCATCTTCTGGGTCTGTGACATCAACCTGGGGAGAACACTGCAGAGGCCACAAACTCTGACACCAGATGGCCCAGCACTGGAGCTGTGGGCCAACTTCAGCTCCCAGCAGCCCAGCTGGCAGCATGCCCTGCATCCCTGGACTCTACCATCCCTGCTGCTGGGACACAGCACTTCCAACACTGAGGCATCTTGTTGGATAGGGCCACCCGGGGTGCCTGTTGAGGATGACCCCACTGCCAGCTCTATCTACAGTAGGAGGTAAAGGCGTGATGCTAAAACCTACCCACTGTCTTATTTTATCCCAGATCAGATGTCTTGAATTCAGTGAGCTGTAGTTGGTGCTTCCAAGCGCACTGAAGCCTGCACATAAAAGAGGACAGGCAAAATAATAGTGTTGCAAAATGCTGAGAATAGTAGAAGTAGTCACCCCGTGTATCTGGGCTGCTAAGAAAGCTCTTTCGATTAAATGAAACGCAGAGCACAAGAAAAACGCTCACGTCATACATGATAGTGTCTCCTGAGCTGCCTTATGCTGAGATGAAAAAGAAAAAATTACCCATGCAAACCCTGCATCATCCATAATCTGCAATGCATTTGGACAGAGGGGGCCATCCTTAACCCAAACCATGTGTGTCTGGCTTTAAAACCAGCATTAGCAGGGCTCAACCAGCCTCTGTGCCATCCTGCATGTCCTGGATTCAGCACTTCTCTCTGGGATTCAGGATTTCTTTCCATGTTCACTGCTGAATCACTCTCACATCAGCAGCATCACCGTGGGCAGTGTTCCCTCTACAAGGCATGCAAGTGGCAAGAACCCCCAGCCCAGCTCTGCTTGAGCTGGCGGTGGCACAAGATCTCTTCTAGGATAATGTGTCAGACTTCTGCAGGGCCTTGTGCAACTTTTTTTTTTTTAATTCCAAATTTAAACTTAAGCTTCAAAGGCATAGGTCTAGGGGGGTCTCTTCATGCAGACACTGTATTTCCTGGAACAGATCCTTTAATTTTGTGGTGAGACGGAGTTGAAGACATTTGTATTCAAATCCTTATTTAGGCTCTAATGCTCTTTAGTATTGGATACAGGGATTTTAGACTGGAAATGGCACTCTTGACTTTACTATCACCCCAAACAGACAGACAATCAAATTTTAAGCTGCTATTTCTTTTCCAGCCTTCTTATGCCGTTCCCAACACACTCCCAGAAACTGTAATTATTCTGCCACATCTACTCTACTAATAAAATTTATTCTGCTCTGTGTTTTTCCCCCCTATTTCCTTCTTACGTCTTACACCATCAAATAAAATCAGGGTTTTCATTTTTAAAGTGGTTATCAGCAGCTCAGCTTTTACTTACAGTTCTTTGAACAGGCTGCAGGGATTCTAGATGGGTAGAAATGTGGTGTAATAACATATTCTGTGGTGCAACCTCCAAGCATCACTTTGTATGGGATATCCTGCAATGCCCTGTCCCTCTAGGAGGGTTTTAGTCCTCCAGTAGTGGTTTTAATAATTTTGCTGGATGTTAAAAATAGATATGATCTAGTTGATGTTCTTGTCACTCATGCCAGCTCACCTCACTGTTTGCAATCCTCTGAACACAACAGGACTTCATAATCTCCAGGGGCCCTTGTAGAACAACCCTCACTTAGGGATCTCTCAGAGCTTTACAAGCTCATGTTTTGCTGTTGCGTGCCAGCTAAAAACCACAGAGATGTACATCACTGGGATAGTGCAGAGGCAAGGGCAGATGGGACCTGCAGGTTCCAGTCCAGGTGCATGACCACATCCCTCTAAAACCGCATCCACTGAAACTTCCTTTGAAGGATTGATTGCATTTAAATTCTCAACTACACACAAAAAAATATTATGAATATACACAAAAGATTTGTTTGAATCTCAGTTCATTCCCAGATTTGCTCATCTTTTTGCTGGTGGCTTTAGGAGCAACAGCTTTAGTAGGTGTCCAGCAAAGGATTCGTTCTCGAGTGTACCTTCTGTGCAGGTGTGTCTGTGGTGTCCATAGGGTGCCGTGCACCCCCTCTGCTCCCAAGTGTGCAGGTTTTTTTCCTCAAATGTTCACACCTGAGCTGGGATGCACAGGCAGAACCTTCCACTCACAAACACTTAACTCCCAGGCCTGGGGCCCAGGAGAGTTTTGTTTCATAGGCTGATATTGCTCCTGCTCTTGAAAAAAACCCAATATCCCACATTAAGGACAAGCTGAAAATTTGCTATAAATTCCCTTCACAGAAAACAGGGACTCCAGAAAACTGGGAAGGGGAGGGCAGAAATCAAAGGTCATTCCCAAAAGGCAACAAGACAACATTAATTTATATAGTCTCATATTCCCTCACCTAAAGGTAATAACAAACACCAAATAAATAGAATGGACACACCCATTCATTGCTTTTAGATCTAGGGAATGCTGCAAAGAAGTAGTTAGGAATATTATTTCATATTCTCAGCATGTGGATGCACATTGCTTTGGGAGCAGCTTTCCATGAGCACTCCAGCTAACAAGCTTGCTGCAGAACTATCTTTGAGCAGCAAATTTTTAAAAGAAGCCCTAGAAAATATTCCCCAGAAGACAATTTGGAATAACTAATCATAAAAAGCTTTACACTGGACACCTAATTTAGGAGCTCTGATCATCCTTTCAGCAGCTAGAAATATAACACTTCATCTGCTTGTCCAGTCAGAGCAGATGTGTGTGACTCACAGCCACCCGCTCGGGAAGTTATCGCTCCCTGAAAGTCAGAGTTGGATTGCAGAAAAATCATAAGTGAGAAAGAGTGTGTGTGTGTCAGGGGGTTCCCCCGAGTACATTATTTACTGTGAATTACTTAGACAGCCCTAGATTTTATTTGATAATTTTTCCCTTGATGTGCCCCATATAAAGGAAATGTTAGCATTAACCAAAGCTAATCCATGGCGCGGCTGGGAAGGGGATTATTTTGCCAATGATTAGTTTCTTTAAACATGGAATTGTGATCAAAGCAATATGGTTCTGATTTTTTCTGTATTTTTTAGCTTTGTAGTATGGTTCTTCTTAATAGTAAGTTACTGCTATAAGCATGCTGTGAATTTCCAATATAGCAAAGCTTTAATAATTTGCAGCCATAATTGTTCCTGCTTCAGTCTCCAATTCAATTTGGTGTGGAATTCCCATCTCCCAACACAAAGCTTAACTCAACGGTATCTGTGCGAGACAGACTATGAAACTAGTCTTGTATAATGGACTTCATTAAAGGATAGGCAAATTATTTTCATCTGTAATCTATTTTAAATGGAAAAAAGGGCTTTTGAATAAATATTTTTCCTTCCAAAGTTATTAATTTCTGTGGGAAAAGAGGGATGGTTATTGTTGCTCATTTTGTCCTTTATTTTCATAAAGGGGTTGAAAATTATTTTCTGGTAGAGTTATTTCTTTGGTTGAAAAAACAAATATTTAAGCCAGGAATGGAAACAACATCTTTTTATTTTCCTGAAGAGTCAAACTGTGCAAGGAGCTTTCACTTTTTTGCCTGCCCATCCTCTTCTGATGATAAAATCCGAGCTTGTGGGCTGACATGATGAGCACCACCCACCTCCAGACCTCGGTGGCCATTCCTCTGTCTACGTGCAGATTTGGTTACCTTGAACCATTTTTCAGTCAAGCCTGAAAGTAGCAAGCTATGCAATGTTAGCACAGATATCTGTTTTTAAGAGGCAACCTGCACTGGCACAAGACCATTAACCCTAACATGAACAGGCACAGTCTAATAACAGGTTGGTGGAGAGTCTTATTCAAGCCCTGCACATGGCAGTAAATTACTCCCTTGATGAATAAAAGCCATTACTTAGTATTTAGCATCATAGCAAGAAGCCTCTTCGGCCTGTTCCTAACAGAGATGTTACAGTTAATTTAGTGTAAAATTATCACCTGCTGTACAATAAAACAACAAACTGCAGTCAAATAATCTCTTAATAAATGAAAATGTGTAATAAACTGTGTCAGCACCGCAGAGACTTGGCAAGGCTGAATACCCTAAAGGTACCAATCCAAACAAATTCACCATACAATATATGGCCTGTGTCATTTCTGGTTCTTATCAGAGATGATTCATCTGGGAATCCTTGGCTCTGAGTTTTACCTCTAAAGGCCAGGCAGTTATTACAATGATATAATTTCTGCCACATTAATTAAATATAATACCTGAAAGCCCCTTTATAGGGATCTATAAATTCGTTGTAAACACATGCTGTGGATGAGCATATGTAATCTACCAAATGTAATAAACGTTCAGTCAACTTCCTCTCCTTGCAGAGCAGAGAGAGGTCAAATGATCACCATGCCAAAAAAAACAGACACCCAAAGGTACACCTAATGTTTCTTCTGTCACTCATTATGATAAATACGTATATACACATATATAAATATATATATATACACAGACAGAGACTCATGTCTCTGACAGAGAGGAGAAGGCAGAGGGAGCATGAGGCCGGGGAGCATGAGTCTGTGGCAGCAGCCAGGAGGACATGTGGCTGCTCTTGCTGGCTGCAGGCTGTCAGCTCCAACGTTGGTGTACAGGGATAATAAAGCCCCCCCCAAGTCACTGCAGTTCAGCACAGTCCTTCTGCTGGCCTCTTCCGACTGCAGGAGAGCTGCGGATATGTTATGTGTTGCTGAAAATCTATCTTTGCTGGGGATTCAAATGCTCCTTTTACCCAGTATGAAACAACAAACAAAACAAAAAAACCCAACAAACAACAAAAAACCCCCCACACACACACCAAAAAAAAGAAAAAGAACTTCCCCATTCCCTTACTGCACTGGGAAGAGGAAAGCAGAGTGCTCAGCAGGCACTGCTTGCCCAGAAGCCCAAGTCCATCCATTTGGACACCACAAAGAGACCACAAAAAGACTTTACCTTTCTGTGCCCCCACCCCACCCTGCCTGCTTCAGTGAGTGCCAGGAGCCTGGTGCCCCTCAGCCAGGCGGGTTTTTTGCTGGTGTGCAGAGCAGGTTGTCTCTCCTGGAGCTGGCACTGGGCATGTCTCCAGAGCCGCTGACTCCCAGCCTCTGTTCCTGGAGGGAGCCAGGGCTGCAGCACAGGCCATTCACACTTTCACGCTGTACTTATTCTTGTTTTGTTTCACACAGCTCACAAGGCGAGAGCAGGGACAGCCGGTGACAGCTGAAAACGATGTAGGGTCAGGGCAGGACACGGCAGGATGCAGCTACCTAGCAGAAATTTTAAATAAGCATCACCATCAGGAGCCCTTTTTTTCCCAGAAATATTAGTCAAATCATGAAAAACTGATGGATTACTTTTGTTTGTGTGCAGTGCCTCCCATATAGGTATTTCTGATCCTATTCCCACAAACACAGCAAACCCCACATCTTATTATAGAGTCCAACTAGAATAATGGCTTCACTTGAGACAAATGGGGAGCTGCCTGGCACCCCATGCCCGCCCTCTCAAGGGCTGCCCACGGTGCAGGTCAGCACTGGATAATCCTTTATGTCAAGCATCCATCTGCTAGCCCCTTTATAATGCAACCCTCACTGGTACAAACATCCCCTGTCCATCAATATTTCCAATCTCAAACTGGTACCATGGGCAGCAGAAATGACCTTTCCAGTCTACTGGCTCCCACCTATCTTCCAATATGTTGCTGGTATCCTTACACAGGTAATTGTGCCCCAAAACTGCTTCAGTCCCCAGCTTTCCAAGGTAACTTCTGCAGAAGAGTGATGGAACAATTTCTCTCAGGCTTTCAGGATAGGGAAAGAGGCTGTGCTGATGCATGAATTTGGCTTGGCATCTTCAGTCAAAACAACACTATTCCAGCCCCTACCTCCAGAAGATTGCTGGCATGTCTTTTTCCATCCTGTCTAGCAGGTTGACATGACACCACTGGAGACCCATAAGAGGTTTGGGTGCTGCTACTGGGCTGGGTGTAACCTCTGTGATGGTGTGGGCAGGAATAATGTTCAGGAGCCTATGGAATAACCAGACCAGCTGCCCTACAACTCTTGTGTGGCACGTACCATACTGGGCAGCACTGGAGGTAGAACAAGTCTCTCATGTCACTGGTACACCCCTCCCATTGTTAATCTGAAGGGGCCCTCTGGCCAGCAGCTGTTTTCCAAAGACAGGACCACCCAACCCATGGCAGATGTTGGGCTTCTGAGCCACGAGGGCCTCCACGAGTGGGGCTGGAGGCATCAGTTTATTCATTTCACACCGCCACATAGCAAAGCACACATCCAACACACATCCCTCTTGAAAGGCTGAAACCAATCATTTAAAAACAGGAAATTAGAATGACAGCTAGAGGAGACATCTCCTCCACCCAGCTCCCTCCTTGGGAAGCTCCATTCCTGTATAAACATCCTCTATTGTTAACTTCTCTGGACAGCGTTTTCTTCAAGCTACAAGAGCAGAGACTTTTCTTCAAACTGAGTTAAGATGAGCAAAAGATAAATACGGCATTTTTCCTCAATTACATCAAACAGTAATGGATTATCAGAACATGCCAGCGCCTTCTGGTAGCAGGAAGGGGCAGTGCAGTGGTGGGGCTGGTGGCCTCTGACACCTGCCCTGCCAGGGCGCTCAGCTGTGCCAGAGCTGTGCCAGGCATGCTTCTGCTGTGGGGGGTAGCTGACAGCTAAATTGGCCTCAGGGGCAAAATGAAATGTAAAGCTGCTCTGTGCTTCAAGCTGATACTAATATTTTCCTCACAAAAGAATGCTTTTGATCAAAATGGTGAAAGTATCACTATTTTGAGCAGTTTAACATCTGCACCTCCCCGTGCAGCCTCCTTTCTGTCACACTGCCTGCATGTGCTTGCAAAGGTAAGAACAAAAATAAAAATTATCAGTGCAGTGAAAATATTTTTTTTTCCATTACAAGGCTGGGGACAATCTATATATCCATTTTTATTGATACAGTGCTTGAGAAAGTTCATGCCCGACCAGCAGTTTGAGGTGGGCAGGCTGCCAGGCACCAGCTCTCAGAGCCAGAGCACAGAATAGGGCCAAGTCACCTCCATCAGGTTTCTCCCAGAGTGACACTGTCTGAAGGAGTGGAGAAAGAGAACTGGATAGTAAAAGGCTGAACATAATCCTTCAGCCTTTAGTTGTAAAATAGATAGGGAAGCACTCTCCCAACACCAAGATGGGACCAAGAAGAGAACTTGGAAGTTGTGTGGTTTTGCCTTTACACATTCTTTTCATTCTGGAGGTGGAGGGGAAGAGTGAAGCAAGTGCATTTTTATTACAATGGTTTGTGACCAGAAAACTGGAGATATCTTTGGAGACCCCTGAGGGGACCCTGACACCCGTGGGTGGCTGTGCTCTTTGCCTGGCCGCGTGCATTTGCATAGGGGAGGCATCTACAGCTGCTTCATCTCAGGCAGAGGAAACCCGACAAGTCTTTTGTCTGCGTCTGACACAAAGGAGAAGTTGCCAATAACAGGGTGCTATAGAAAACCTTGTCGCTTCCAAGACGGGCCGAGCCTGGCTCAGTTTGATCCCTGAAGCCAAGGGCAGCTCATATGACAGCGGGACCTGGCCACCGTGTCCCTGCACTGATCAAAAGGATGTCACAGCAGTGAGACCATTGATCTGGCTCGCTTTGTGGTCCACAAGTGATGCCTGAGAGGAAGCGCTGCCTGCGAACCCATCCACCACAGGACAGGAAGCAAAACCCTCAAAAGTGAAGCAAACGGGCAGAGCCGAGGGCAAGGCAGCCTGGGGAGCGGAGGTCGGGAACCCCCCTGCTGGTCAGTCTGGTCGCAGGTTCGGTCCTGAAGGGCAGCAGGACTGTATCTACATCCTCACATCCTCCCACCCTTCTGCATCTGCCCGCTGGCTGCTAAAACAGTTAAACCACCCCAATCTGCTATGGTTTCAGTTTGTCCCACATCACGTACAGCTCTCTCTGTGCTTGCTGTCTCTCATGATGTTTGCTTCCCTCAAAGTGTCACCCTATAAAAATACCTAATTCGGATGGAGGAGGGAGTTTGGTATTTTTTTCTGAGGCTTTGGTTTGTGGGGTTTTTTTACCAAGCAAACTCACTTTGGCCTCCTACAACTGAAAGGAGAGAAGAGAGGGAACATTGTGATCCATAGCCTCAAACTGCGGTTAAAGGCAGAAATGGAAGGACTGTAGTTTCCTTATTCCATCCCAGAAGGGCTCCACTGCCTGTAAGGCCAGTGTCTGTCTGATTTGACTGTATGATCTTACTCTGTCAATGGAAGGGACAGACCACTCTCTGCACTTGTTCTTGCTGCTGTCACCAGGGTCCCAAGGAGTCTCCCCTTCCAAACAAGGTCTCCAGCCTCAGTATGTTCCTTTCTTTGTATTATGAAAATGGCTATTTATATGATTATTATTTCTACTGGCACTTCAGTTTGGTGTGAAATTAAATACTTGGTTTGGTGCCGAACCATGGAATTCAGGTTTATAATTAAAATTAATAAAAATTGAGTAAAAAAAGAAGAAAAGCTTGAAATAAAGTGGTGTTTGAAATTTTTAGAAAAACAGGAATCTGTTCAGTTTTATTTTTCTTTACATTTCAGTCATTTCAATGTCATTGAATTTTTGTGTTTTTTGTGGAAGAAACCCAGCCACTCCAGTTATGAGCTGTAAAGCTAAGAAAAATAAACAAGAAAAGTTTCGCTTTTTCATTGCCTTTATCTCTTGCCAAATCACATGTGGCTTTTGCCTGAAGTGCAGTTATATTACAGCAGAGATGCCCATCTAAGGAGGATTTTCTCATAAGGATTCACTCTACTCATCTGGGATCACCTTGCTTTCCGCTTTGCCCAGTCCTGGATTTTCCCTTACCCCATCAAAGGCAAAGCCATATTTGCACAGTGGTGTACATTTTGCATCAAGGGCAAGGAACATGGGCAGCAAACCAGCATCCCTTTGCTGTAGGCCAGCTGCAAAGGCAGGAGGATCCCCCTGCGCTGTCTTCCTGGGGACACACAGTGCCCAGGAGTGATTCCCCCTTGGCTGTGGAGTCCTGCCCAGGGTGCTGGTGTATGTAGGACCACTTTGTACTCATATCCCTGACCTCACAGTTCATGGTGTGCCTTCCCCATGAAGGACATAAAAGGAAGGGTGATGCTTTGATTTTTGGAGTCGCTCCTGATTTACACCACCACTACAGTTGATTTAGACATTCCTATAGGAATGGCAGTTCACTTCTGGTTGCATTTGGTCCGGCATGATTACTTGGGTGGTGACAAGGAAATCATTATTTTGATAATGATTTCCGCTTAACAGACATTTTCCTCCCTCTCTGCTGAGTGCAAACCTCACACAGAACCAAAAGCTATCCAGAAGTGCATTAAAATGCAAAATTATTTATGCTTCAGAGAAGGGTCCTTTCCATAAGCACCTTTGATAGACTACATGGATAGTTCTCATTCTATTTTAACAAATGCCCTATTACGGTGAGGGAATGGGGATGGGGGTGTGTTTTAAGTGATGCTGAACATTTCCACCAGGTATGTCAGAAATTCACATACAGAAACTGAAGTTGCAAAAAACCACACACACCAAAAAATTCCTACAATCTAGTTTCCTGGATACCAGTGCTGCTTTGCACGTGCCCAGCCATCAGCTATGAGCAGAGCCTGTACTGCCCAGGCAGTAACAAGTTTTTCTTAAATCAGACCCAAGTTTCCTCTGCCTATAACTTGTAGGCAGCACATCAGTACTGCTGTACAAACTGGGAAGAACAGGAACTGAGACCTGTAGACATGATTACACCCATATAACCAGAATCATAGAGGGTGGATATTGCAGAAAGAAACCAACAGAGAGGAGAGACCTACCTGGCCCCACCACAACCACATCCACATGGTTTGGGCTCTTCTCCTGTTTGCATTTCTTTCCCAGCTCTGTGGTATGATAAGAAGCTACATGAAGGGGCTCAGCACTGCACACTATCATAGTTCAACACTGGTGGCTCCAAAGGGCAGGTGAAAAAGTTTATTGGTCATTAATTAAAACTGAGCTCTCATGTGATGGGAGATGGAGCAGGAGAGGCTGCCGCAGAGGTTTAGCTCCTTGGGGTGCAGCTGGCGAGGGAGAGCACCTCCCCCACAACACAGTTTTTTGAGCCCTGTACCCAGTGTTGTGACTGCAGACCCAGGCACAGCCAGTGCCCATACCCAGCCCTGCAGGAGAAGCCCCTAGGACAGGCCTGGGAATGGAAAACAGCTCCATGGAAAAGTTCTGCTCATGTATGCACAGCATGGATATAACCTGACAGCAGCATAATCAACAGAGAAACAGCAATAAGAGCCACCCCAGGGTTACTCCAGAGAGAGAAGGGGAGGTGAGTCCACTTTTATCCTTTGTAGTAGGAAAAAGAAAATTCAATTGCAGTGTCTCTGCAATAAATACCTTGATATTTTTTTCTGTTCCTTTGCTCTTTTTCTGTTCCTTTTCCTGCTTTGACTATTCAGGATTTTTCTCAGTGTAACCAAACACACAGCTATCCTGAAACCAATTTCTCCTCTCCCAGGAGAGGAGAAATATTAAAACACAAGTCTTCCTCCCTCAGTTCATGTCTCCTTTCTACTTTCCACAGATTCCCTTTCCCTTAACCTTAATTTTGTTCTGCTGAAAAAGTCCCTCAAAATAACTAATCCTCCTGCCTTCTCTCTCTGCCTCCCACCTCCCATTTTCCCATCCCTGCTCCTCCTGCTTCTGTTTCCTTCCCTTTCATCTGGTTTCTCTCCACCAGCTGGTCTCTCCATACACACAGCTCTCCCTTCCTTCCCAGTCTATCTCCACCCTATTATCATTTTTTCACTCGTGCTAATTAGGCCCTCAGCAAACATCTTCTCTGCCTCCCTTCCCCCTCAGTCTCTTTCATGATTCCCTAACCCCCCTGTCTTGGCATTTTCCCCTCTGGGATTGCCTTTAATGCCCTCCTGGGATAAAGAGGCCACCCAGTGCTTCTAGAGGTCTGTGTTGGCTCTCGCAACCCCTGTTAAAACACCCTTTCTCAGAAAGCTGCCCCATCCCCATCCCCACACTACATGTCCATCTGCCTCCCTGTGCAGCTCAGCACCAGCGAGGAGCCACCATAATGATGATCACCCCAACCGGGGCCGCTCTCTTAATTAAGGGAAAGAGGTCAGATCATTACCAGCAGGTCAGCCTCCAACGCCAGCTCTGCGAGCACAGCCATGCCAGCTGCCTGCCTGCCTCCCCCAGAATCCCCAGCCCTGCATGCAAACTCCTCCACTGCAGACCCAAATCACAACCAATGCCAGCTGCCGGGAAGGGCTCCACATCTCTCCCTGTGAGGGGAAACAGAGCTGCACAGGAGCATTTCATCTCAGAGTTGCTGTTCATGCTACTTGCCCTCAAGGACATATGTTACCAGCAGCAGCGTAACTTATAAACAGAGTCTTGCTCTGCATCCTGATGGCACATTCCCAAGTTTCCAAATAGCTCAGGTCACCGACAAATTGTAGGACTCAGATGCCAAGCCCTTAATATCTGGGTTGGCTCTAGTCAAGAAGCAGAGAGAGGAGGGCTTGTGGCTCCTGAGGAACCCAGCCCATTGCTGGGAGAGGTCAGAAGGGTTTTGGTCCATACTTATACACTTGTGTATCCTTTTGCCAAAGCTGGACTGGAAGAAAGTTTTCCCTCCCAAAAATGCCTTTGAACTGCTTTTCCCAGGGGTATTTTTCTCAGCATGGGATCCCCAGGCAGAGATTTGTCCAGCTGTCAGAATAAAAAAATGCTTGCAAAGAAAACCAGTCCAGCTCAGTATATTGTGTTTCAACGTCACTGTTGTTTTTCCTCCTGATCATCACTGTTTGTCAGAGCAGCAAAAGCCCCACTCTTGGACAAGGCCCTCACTGTGCTGAGTATGGAAAGATGAACTCTCTGGTACAAGGGGAATCATCTAGACAGTTAACTCCCATTTTGAAATAATTTGTAACAAGAAAAGTAGATTTTTTTAAACTTTGAAAACATTAAGACCACTTATCTGTCAGTAGCAGTGTGGCTCACACACACAATCCACCTGAGGATGCGGGAGGGGAACACAGGCACCTGGTTTTGGCCAGCACTGCTTGTAACACCCAAACTTTACCTCTTTCCAGGGCCCATAAAGACTATAGAGGACAGCAGGTACCACTCTTACAGGGGGTAACTGAGGAACTGGCTGTCGAGACATGTAAACTCATGGCCAACTCTACCCAAGTGTCACCCAAAGCCCAGTTTTGCTGAGAACAGCCCCAGCAGACCCCCACCTGCAGAGACTCCCTGCTGTGACCACCAGCCTGTGCAGACGCTTTGGAAGATTTGCCCCAGCTCATCACAGCCCCTCCTCAAACCATGAGGAGCCCACAGGGAGCCAGTGGGACCAAAGACTAGAAAAGGGCTCTGCTGAACATACATGAGAGCTGGCACAGGGACACTACTGCCACTCCCCAGTCCCGCAGGGCCTTTCCGAGGACAACGAGCCACCGCAGCTGCAACTCTGCACTGCAGCTCTTCCCGCTTGGAGGAACACCCGCTTGGGATGTGTCTGACCCCACATGAACCTTCTCCCTCCTTCCCCTGCCAACTGCAAATGCGTCACTGAGGGATATTGCCAGAGCCAGCCCCGGTGAGAAGTCGGGTGCTTTTTATTGCAAAATTGATGAAAATGAGGCAGTCTGCACACAAAACCCTATCAAAAAATATTTTGACAGGGATAAAGTTATTCTCATTTTCTGCATCACCAAATCTAAAGGATTTTATTTTAAATTAAAGAAAAATTTTAGTTGATTTCTTCCTCTCTCTCTCTCCCCCTTGGGTTTAGAAGCTGTGTTAGCAAACACCACAATGCAGTGGCAGTGCCATAAGCTCCCAAACAGCCTCCTCATTGACCTCACAGCACAGGCAGCGAATGAAGGACTCCTTTAAATTTCTCTCTGCTTTTCCCTTTGCCTCCCACTCTCTGCTCCCCAGGACACAGCTTCTCCTGGGACCACTGAGCAAACACAGTCCATCTCCTCTTTCACAAATACCTCACTTCTGACTGTGACAAGAATAGACCCTCCAGGCTCGGACTACACCCCTTCAGCTGCCTCTGGGTTCATGGAGGCTGAGGACCACACGAGCTCCTCCCCTGTTCAGGGCTGATGGTCTGTGCCTCAGCAGAGCTTTGCCTGGGCTGGGTTACCCGAGCACATTGGCAGTCCCCTGGAGTCTGTGTTCCTGCCCACCTAAAACACTGTTCCTTTGCAGTATTTGCCAGGTGCAGGGTGGAACGAGCCCATTTCCAGCCATGGCATCACCCTCTCCAAGTGTGAGCACCAGCAGGTCACCCACGGTCCAAAACTGGTCCTGGCCGGGTAGAAGCACAGGGAAACTGAATTACCCTGAGTGCTGTGTTGGCTGGGTGCTACATGCCAAGGCCATGCCAGCTGTGAGAAGATGGGTAATCTCCAATGAACCATGTGGCTGGAGCAGCCCTGACAAACTCTATCTGATCTTGCATCAGGCCAGCTGATACAGTTTCCTTGTCAGAATGCTTTAACCCCCTTGGATGTGCAGAGGAAACTCATGGTGCACCACTGCTCTGTGGCAAGGGGGTTGTGACAGCAGGAGCAGGTATTCACTGAATCAGCAAACCAAGCTTGTGGTTCTCCTCTCATCCAGCTCCTGATGTTGAGGTCAGACAAATCTGCATCCTGGCACAAGGCAAAAAAGCAGTAGCATATTTTAACTATGCTTGTTAATAAACAGTAGCAACAACCTCAACCAACCAAAAAGGGAGAATTTTAAGACAGCAACAGGCTTCAGACAGGATTAACAGCACATATTCTGGAGATGAGGTACTGGTGTAAGAGGAACTGTAGAGACAAGACCAGCAGGGCTTTCCTGTTAACAGCAGTGATTCATCCAAGAGAATTAACCAAGTAAAGTTTTCCCAGAACATGGAGCAAGGTTCATCCTTGCAGTTATTTTAAAAGTCTTCATTCTAACAGAGTTGGTTTTAAGTTCTCCAGTGAGTATCAGTAGTTTCCTTGCCCAGTCTTTCCAGGAAAACCTTTAGACAGGTTGAAGGGGAGGAAGGAGAAGGTGGTTCAAGGATACCTGCAAGTTAATAAACAAAAAAAATCAGTGTGGAATGCTGTTCTATGACAAAAATTTGAGCATCTGATTTTCTAAAGGTTCTAGACTACTTTTTTCTTTATTGATTTTTATGAAATTTGAGTATATTTCCATTTGAGCATATTCCAGGTGGTTGTAGTGTTAGTTTTACACACCCTCTCCCTGAGCCAGGCCTAAATTTCCCCCCAACTCTGGCATGGAAATTGCTCTTGGGGACTTGCAGGCAAGGTGCAGCTTCCCCTCCCATCCCCATGGCCAATGCTGGGCAAGGGGCTGGAAGCACATTTAGAGCTCTGGGGGCCATAGCTGACCTGGGGCAGGTATTGCCTGGGATGCTCTCAGGGCTGGAAGCTCCAAAGCTCATGCCAGCAGTGCAAGAACCAGGCATGGAGACAGGACTCATCCCAGTCCTGGTGAAACAAGGACAGACTCTGGCTCCCACAACACCAGTCCTACAGTGGAGGTGAACATTTAAAAGGTGCAGCTTGTTTGCTGCACCTTAAATAGAAAAAAAAATTAATTTAATGTGTATTTTCTGAAGCTTTTAAAAGACTTGCTACCTGCTGTACTCTGCCAAGGACAGATCTATTCCTCTAACCTGGAGTTAGAGTCACCCCTGTCAACTCACAACCCGCACAGGCTTCCCATTCCAATGGGAGGCACCAAACACAAAAGTGGCCCTTTTAAATTAAACTCCTAAAACCCAACAAACTGCATCCTGGTTCACAAGGAGAGTACTGAGGAAGTGGGTTTCCCCCTCTCTAAACCTTGTCAAAGGGTGGATACCCCACACTAGCTTGGATAAAACATCTCTCAGCCTGGTGGTTTTCTCCTTGCCTCTCTGTGCTGCTCCTCAAAGGACCTGGGTGTATTTGTATCTGGACGTTCCCACAGCTCCTCGTGTTGCCAGCCCCTTATGCCTGACTGAGATCTCACCCAAGCTGTTGACATGACCTTCTGGTCCTTGGGGAACAGCTTTATCCCAAGGGGCTGCTGAGGAGGTTAACTCCAAAATGCTCCCCAGGTTAAACCACCAGCCCCATGGATGTAGGAGTAGGAGAGAAGGGAGCCAAGACTAGAGGTGGAAACATGCTTTGGGAAAGGATCAAGCTTCCCCTGGGGAGTCTTGCTTCATTGCACCCCTCCAGCTCTCCACACAGCTAATGCAAATCCAGTCTGGACCAGGCTTCTGGAAGGGAAGCCAAAGCTTGCTCCTTGTCCATCCCCTTCAGCACCTGCACACCCATCACTTGCCACCTACATGCTACAACACTGAACTGCCACTGAAACATCACCTGCTGGTGATGCCACTCAAAGGCTTTGGGAATCCAACGATGCTCTGGACATGGCAGGCCAGAGCCTTCTGCTCTTCACCACATCTTCTGCTGCCCACGTTCCTCACTTACCCTTTCCCCAGAGCTTCTGGGATGAGGACTATACTGCTCTGCCCAGCACCTCTAATACTAAACATTAGTTAATAACAAAAATAATGCCCCCCTGCCACTGGCAGAAACCTGTCATAGGCTTTGTGAAGGGAGAGAAATGTGTTTTCAGGGGTTTTTTTATGCCTTTGTGAGCTTCCACCACAAAAACAGAAGGGGGATGCAAGCTCCTTGTTTCCACAATCAGCAATAAAGTGTTACACAGCTGTGAAGTTGAACCTGAGATCATAAAGTAAAACTAAGTTGAAATTTAGTACTTTTGCCTTAGGTCAAGAAGTTGCATTTTCAGTGAAACCTTAATTACCTCTTCCAGCTGTAGGTCTTAAATAAGCCTGTCTGTCAAAAGCTCACAGATTGGGTTGAAGTGGAAATTTCTGCCTAGCCAAATTTGGAGCAGATGAAATTAAAGAAAAATAAACCACAGAAGAAAAACAAAATGACACAATGTACTTAGCTGGAATTAATTTTGCTTACTTGCCAGCCTTCTGGAAGGGGTCACCAAGTCCCACATGCTGGTGCCCAAGGTGTTGGGCAGGAGGAGAGGAGAGCTACTACAGTGTTAATGCAGTGAAAACACCTACCAAAAGTTGAAGAAAGCCTAGAATAACCAAAGGCAAACTTCATTAGGTCACTCCTCAGCACAGCTGCATTTTATCATCTCCCAAGGTCAGTTTTCATGTGAGAGAATGTCAAAGTCAGCAATTCAAGTTTTTTATTGATGTGCCATCTTGCAGCAGGTTCCATGTTAAATTTAATGGATGCAATTTCCAGCAGGGCAGGCAGCTGTTGTGGTGTTGCCTCCCCCATGGGGAGCCCTTAGACTTGGTTGTGTCTGCTCCAGAAACCAGCTTACAGCAGAGCCAGGACCACCCTGGGCACAAGAAGGGTTTGGCCACCAAGAGCTGTGTTAGGTTCCCACGGCCCCTCCATCATGGCTCATGCTGCTCCACAGCCTTCCCTGGGGACAGAGGTCAGCCCATCATGCACAGCCCACAGGAGGGGCTCTGACAGAACAGCAAGAATGCCAAAGCCAAAAGTCACTGTTGAAGCATTAGAGTCTACTGCCAAAGCACAGCCCCCCCAGACTTAAATGGAGACTTGGCCTTTAACCCCAGATCCACATTTGGAGTAGGTCTAGACTCCCTCAGGTCATCTTCTTCCTCACGTTTTCCCTACAGACAAGTGACATGTTGCTCAGTCACCATAACAGCTGGGACAGCATTTGGCTCTGGAAGAGCAAGACCTTCTGCAGAGGAAGGGCCATGGGAGTGATCAGCTTGCAGACAGTAGTCCATATTCAAAGGTGTAGGCACTTTACAGCCACATCACACAGCTGCTGGCCAGCTGCCACAGCCACTTACTGAGGCTGCCCCTGCTGCTGGCAAAGCCTGGAGCTTTTCTTCGATGAAGGAACTCGGTCACCCTCACCTCCCGACCCAGCCAGCCCTGTGCAACCCCAGCCCTCCACCCCACACTCAGTCTGGTCACCTGTCTGGAGCATTCCCCTGCCTCCATTCCCCTGTGGGCGCATTCCTGCTGGTTTTGTTGTGCCTGATCGTCTGTAACAAAGCACAGATAATCAACTAACCCCCACACCCTTAAAAAAGCAAAAATTAAAAAAAAAAACAAAAACAAAAACAACAACAACAAAACACTACGCAATGAAACTCAGTTTTCACAGCTTTCTGTGTCCCAGAGAAGCCACACTTCATCATATACTGTCTCAAAACAGAGTGATGTGTTGTTGTAACAAACCTTACTCACCCAGACCAGGGAAGGAAGGTGACCCTCTCCTTTACCTTCAATATTTTGAATAAAATACAATCCCCCAAACCCTATGAAAACACCCACCTCCCCCTACCCCGGGGGAGGACAAGAGAACAGACAACCTGTGACATGCACTGTCACCTCCCACCACACTGGACAGTATTCAAAGCACAGAGCAATCATCCTTGACATCTTCAGGGAGGAGAAAGATGTGTCCAGAGCAGGCTCCTCTGTTTGCAGCAGGAACGCGTACTTGTGCATGTCATCCATCCCCCCCCCCCCCCCCCCCCGCCTTTGCTTTGCCATTTCAGCAGCGCTCAGCAGTACTTGGGGGGCTTTTCCCCCGCCTTTTCCGAGATATTCGTGGACTGTCGGGTTCTGTCCTGTCTCTGCGCTGTTGGCAGCGACACAGGAGATGCTCTCACACAGCACCGGGGTCCCACTCAGGGATAAGCCGAACCCTTGGCTTATCCACGCCAGACCAGTGCCTACAATCGCCCACCACCATCCTCTCCATAGGTGCGCTCGTGCCATTCCCCGGCCGGCTCGTTGCCTTTCCCACGCCAGATCACATTGCCCTCTAGTGGAGCTGGATCTACAAAAAGCCGTCAGCAGCGGTGACAATGACTGGGAAAATTAAGGGGGGGGGGGGGGGAAGAAAAAAAAGAAAATCCAAACCCAGCAGAGCTGCTCCCAGCCAAGCTCCTCCCTCTCGTGCGGAGCCGCTCTCCGAAAACAACAGGATCCAACAAGCAGCGATCCCAGCGCGGAGCCACAGGGGGGGATGGAAGCCCCGAAGCGAAGGGAAATGATGGCCACACAATAAGAAACACCAGAGCAAAGCACCTGCTCCTCTGTGGTGCTCTAAAATGCAGGTGCTTTTTGAGAGGGAAGCACTCCAACTCTTCAACCGAGGTGGTGGGTTCAAAGTGATGGGAACAAAGTGATGGCTCCAAGCTGCTCCAGGCTCCCAGCAGGCTCTCTCTGCATTGCTCCCACACTGGCATCCAGTGAGAAAAGAGAGATCAGTTATCCTCCCTTAGAACAAAACTTCAAAGGTCTTGCAGGACCTGTGAACGATGAGGACAGTAGTCCATCACTTCCAAAGGAATGGCAGCACAGCTGGGAGCTGCTGGCCCAATCAGTGACAAACAGGCCCTTAAGCCACAGTTCAGTCCTGAGACATAGGCACCCCCAAAGCTTGGGGGAGGCTGGAGCAGCCCCTTTTCCCAGCAGTGATTTCAGGATGAATTCTTACCTGCTCCCTCAGAGCAGAGCCACAGGGAAGACACAAAAAGCCAAGAGGCACCACCAACCACTATGAAAGCTGCCTACCTTCCCAAGGAGTTGATTTTCTTTGGCAACTTGACTCCAAATCCAGTTAGGGAGGATCAATGCAAGACCCGGCATGCTCACTGGCTTAGCTCCAAGGAACAAGTCAGACTCTTGACAGAGCTTGGTGGAAAACCACCACAAATGACAGGAGAATTTGACTTTCAAGCCAGTCTTCCACCTAAAAATAGCTAAAGGTAAAAGAAATATGGCTATTTTTGCTTTACAGTCAGCAGACAATCCTTACCCTTTGTTTCCTGAAAGGTTTCACCCACTCCAGAATGCCAACAGCCACATCAGTACCCTGGGATATCAGGATACTGTCCCAGATGTCCTTGGAGAGATGGTCCAACCAGAGTATTTTGGGCCTTCTTCAGCCTCTCCCCAAGTGCTGTTCAGCAACTTCTGTTTAAAGTTTCTGTTGCTTTGTGGTTTGCAGGGCTGGACAGCTGCCACCACGACTGCACCACCAACTCGTCCAGCTGGATCCAGCATTTGCTGAGGGGAAGCTCATCTGGGCTCAGATGCAGACCAGAGCCTCCCAGGGCTGGTGTTCCCCTTGGACACTTCCAACCCCCACTCCCGTAAGGGTACATCCACAATCCCATCCTCCACACTCTTTCTGGAGTGATCCTGGGCATTACCAGCCACTGGTGAGGGAAGGCCTGTGGGCCTGGAGCATGCGGATCCTCATGTCTTCTGGGAGTGTCACCTGGCCAGGATACGGATCAGATCACTGCATCCCACCAGGGCATGAAGGCAGCGACCCACATGCAAAGGGCAGCAAAGTCTCCTCCATCTCTTCATCTACCTCAGTCAGGAAGGTTTATACCCCTCCCAGTTAGCTGACACCTCTCCATGAAGGAGTTTCAGGTGTTCCTATGCCACAATACTCAAGGAGAGTTGGGCACGTGGTGTCTGTAGCTGCCTTTTGGGTTTGATTTCTCCTTCTGAACTCCTTACAGACTTTGCTCAGATGTGAAGACCATACAGGTGAGGTCCTGGTGCACAGTATATCCAAGATTGGGCAGGAAAGAAAGGGGTCAGTGAACAAGGGGTGCTTTTCCTTCAAGCCTGGGTCAGTGGATTAACAGCCCAGCTGTTTCTGCTGAGAGAACTGTGGAGGCAAGTAGCACTCAGTTTTCCCCTGAAAACTGGGAGCAGATGCTGTGCAAGACACTGGACTGAAGAGAACAATCCCTTTCAGCTGGGCAGTGGGATGCAGCTGATTGCCCAGCTTTGGATACACTGTTGGACTCTACAGTACATTTCACGTGCCTCTCAGACACAGGCCCATTTACACCATTAGTCCAGTATTTCTCTTTCCTGATCTTGTAGCAGTTTTACTCCTATCCCTTTCTCACACATCCACCCAGATTCTCCCAGCCATCACCCAACAAACACTCATCTGGCAATGGCTCATTTCAATCCCATGATGTTCCACGCTGCTGAAACAGGTCATCTGCTCTTGCTGAGTGAGGGGGCAGGCAGAGCACCTTCTCCCACTCAGGAAAGTCCATCCCTAGGAGGAACAGCACCAACCTCTCCCCAGCAGCACCTCTTCCTCCCCCAGCCCTCTTTTTCCAACTCCTTCACCTAATCCAGGTAAAAGCTGCTGTGCTCTGCACATTCCTCCATCACCCAGGGCAGAGCACGCTGAAAAATTAGTATTTTTTGCAACACATCCTAATAATAAAGAATAAAGAATCCATTATCTGCTCAGCCCTTCTGCTAGTGCCAAACAGGAAGAGAATTTACCTTCAAATGTCCTAAGACACAACATCCCAAGTGCAAGATTTTTAAGAGGTCTGAATATACAGAGCAGGAATTCAGTAGATTTATGTTATTTGGGACATTGAATCTAAATTTGGAATCAAGCAGTTGCTTTCCTGTTAGCCCTTAGCTATCCACTTTCCCAGAAGTAGCTGCCTGTGTTTCCAAGACATTTGGCAACTTTTCTGCCTCTCACGTCATGACAACTTCCGTGGGCTTCTGTAAAAGGTCTTCAGATAAAAAGAAAATGCTATAAAAAGGTAGAACATCCCATTTGATGCAGGTTTCAGAGGGTGTAATCACCTACTCACCTCACAGATTGAGAGGAAAAGTGGTTTTAGTTCCAAGTGCGTTTTCAATGAAAAAAATGCATGTGCAATGAAAAAGTTTCACACAATTTTTTCATTATTACTAATGACAAATTCCATATGCATTCAACTGGTGCCAAGTTAGGTCTTCTAAACCTCAGACAGAGCCTTATTTCATCTGATCATTAGTTACAAAATTAGTTCTTTGGGAATACCATCTCCTTAGAGAATCAGACAAGTTGAGAAAACTTCCCTCTGGGGAATCGCTGGTTTTATATTCAGATTCAATTCTCTCCTAAATTTCTGGTGTGAGTCTCTAGTATATGAATAGATAGTTGAAGACATCTAGTAGAATATACTTGATCATCAATATGAAATTTATATTTTTGTCTTGCAATGTGAAGGCTGAGTTGCTAGAGCAAGAAACGCATTCCTTCCCACCTTGCTCTGAGCCGGTTCTCCCTTTCTGGAGCACTTTGCATGCAGCATCAGTATGTTTAAGGCTAATTTTGCCACATGTGGGTGCTCTGTAGCACTGCTCCCCGTGTGAACACAGGGCTCAGGTGCAAAGGTCTGTGTCCCAGAGCCCCATATTTCCAGTGCCCTCACACACACCCTGTTTCCCATCCAGGATGCAGCAACTCAGCCATGGCCATCCAGCTCAAAGGGCAGAAACCCACATCAGAGGAGTCCCTGATGCAAACTGCACCAGGAGTGAAGGGTGGTAGGAACAGAACAAAATGCCTGTTTACGCCTAAAAGCAGGCTAGACATGGGAGTGAGGCATACAAGAGACAGCTGCTGGAGGAGGGGAAACCTCACCCACTGGTGCCAGGGCGCTCACTGGTCCCCTGCAGAGGGAGCATTCTGGTCCCTAGGGCTCTTAATCAGGCATTTAAAATAATTGATCTTATTACACTAAGCATATTACTGTTAAGCCTTCAGCTGTTAATGTTCAGTTGCTGTTGGAAGGGCCAGACTCAGCCACAAATCAGCCTAAAAGTGACACATCTGAAGAAGCAAGGTTCTACTTCAGAGAGTAATAATTACTTTGTCCAGGGAGACTACAAGCCAGCACAGTAACAATATCCTGAAAGCACTAACTAGTTATTGTGAGGAACCTCTGGGAGATGCCCCCCAAGGAACAGAGCTCTCCAACCCTTGTTCATTGCATAGGCTCTGCTTCTCCATCCTCTAAACCACAAAGGAACCTCATTGGCCTCCAGCCCAGCTCTTACAACCTCCAGGGAGGTACAAGCCCACCTTCATCTCCCAAGGCAGAAGGAAAGCTCCCTGCAGGCACTGCTCAGCCCCCAGCAGAAAGATTAACAAAACAAGCTTGCCTCCAACCCAAATCCCAGAACTGCTACACCACTACCAAACATACCAGCAAAGATCAATACCCCAAGACAGCAACTCCTCTTTGGGATTCCCAGTCCAAACCCCCCAGTTTCTAGGTGCCCTCTATATCCAGCATTTAGCTAACTGCATTCACTTGAAGGCCAGTCTGTAGGAGTTGTAGGTTGTTGGGGGGGTTGATGTTTAAATGAATGTTTTAACCACCTACCTGGTGAGGGGTTTAGCAGCCCAGGGGCTTTCTGCAGGTATGTGGGCAGTGATGGTGTACAAGGGGCTGGAAGTGAGTCTGGGTCTGGGCCAGGGCCAGGGCCTGGGCCTGGGCCTGGGTGTGGGTCAGGATTGTTGCCCAACCAGCATCCTGTGGAACCAGGTAGAAACCATGCTGGGTTGCACTCACACACTGGGTTGTGTCACAGGGATTTTTTCAAGAGGTTTTAGCATTGGTCAGCTCCTCACATACTATTTGTTTAAAAGGGACCTTATCTCGAATACCCTTTTTTTTTTTTTGACATTATTTAGCTGTGATTCCAGAACTTGGAGATAACACCAGGCTCAAATTATCTAATGTAAAAATCACCAATAATCTCAAAAGCAATTTATTTGAGAGTGTCTTATAATTTTTTCATTTTCCTAAGCCTTTCTGGGGCAAAATTATAAGCTGGAAATTGAGAGCTGGAATAGAATTTAAAATAAAATGAGAGCTAAGGTTTGACTCTAATACCATGAATGAGGACCTGGGGTTCTAAAAGTATCCTTTAATATTTAGAATCAGAACAGTATTACAAGAACCAACTGTACTAAAACTATTAATCTTGTTGTTTTTACACGCAAGGTGGAAATCTATATTTGCAAAGTGTTGTGTGTAATTTAAGCACCCAAGGGGAACTGAAAGAGAAAAATTCAGCCCTGAAGATTTGGTCTATTGAATGTAAAGAACTGAAAACACAGTGTCTGCTGATTCATTCAGTTTGTCATCTCTCTGTCACACCTCTCTGTTTCACAATGGACAGAGAAGACAGTGTGCATGGAGTGGTCCTTGCAAGCTGTAGTCAGTCATCAGCACACTCAGATCTGTGACTGAAAGCTGTGGAAACTTCCCTGACTTCAAGCAAGGGCTCAGTGTAAGACATATCTGGCTCCTCAAGCTGCTGGTGGGCAGGAAACAGGCAGGTAAAGTGAGATCTGTGTCACAGAGAAAAAAACCAAAACAGATTGGATTTCACAAAACTGCACACAGGATGCCTCTGTCAGACTGGTCCTAAGGAACAGGCTGGGAAGTCCTCATTGCTCCCAAGCCTCTGGATCCCTTTCCCCATCCACGGCGTGGGGTGGCCCAGTTCTAGTTCCGTTTCCATCTGAAGAACCATTGCGACGCTTTGAGGGATGGGGAAAGGAACTCCAGGGGTATCTCAGGGGCTTTTTCAGGCCCTGAGCCTGGAGGGGAAAGGTGCTCCCCCCTCCCCCCCCGCACATGGCCCCATGGCCGGCAGGGAGACAGGTCACAGGACACCGGGCGTGGAGAGGAGGCAAGAGAGAGTTTATTGTGGGGGATGTTACATTTATAGGGTTTAGGAGGATTCACAGAGTAACCAATTAGAAGTCTCAAGGGGTTTACAGGAACACCCAATCACAGGAAGAGGTTAACAAAGGCCAATGGAAAGCACCTCAGGACACCTTCCCAGGACATTCCTGCATGGATAAGATAACACGGGGGGTGCTGGGAAGAAGAAGCATGTGTTTGCAAAGACACCACCAAAAGCCATTTTAAAACCTGTTTAAACCACAGTTTTCCCATATAATGCAGGTTTAATGCTACACAAGGCTATCCCACACACGGCTGGTGGAAAACAGGGGCAATGGAGGGCAAACCCTAATGGATGGCAAACCCCAATGGATGGCAGAACGGATGGCAAACCCAGTGGCAAACGATTCCCAAAAAACTTCTTGCAATGCACGTGCCTTTCTCCCACCTCAGGGAAAGGATGCCTCCTGGACTGGGTCAGGCAGAGGCAGGCAAGGGCAGCCATGGCCCCTGAGCCCACTGCCCTTCCCTGGGAACTGCCTCCAATCCCACTACAGTGGCAGAGGAGGCTGTGCTTGGACTGTCTGCCATGGGATCTCTCCTGATCACCCTTTCCCAGGCCACTTGGGCCAGCAACATTAACAAAAGCAGTTGCAGGCCCATGAAGCATGAGTCACACATCCTGTGACAGCCTTTCCACAGAGGGAACTGAATATTAGGATGCACCACCTCCCGCTGTTCCCCATGTACCAGTAGCCTCCAAACCAGTGTCACCCAGTTCAGCACAGTGCACACTGCCCTGAAACTTGCACTGGTTCTTTAATGGAGTTTCTTGTCCCGTAGAAGCGAGCCCAGCCATGCAGTAATCTCACCAATAGCTTGTTTCATTCAGCCTGGGTCCTGCTGGAAAAACCAGTACTGGAATAAGGAAGCCTGATGTTGGACAGCCCAGAGGCTTGCAGCCTGGGTTGGAGGTACAACCTCTTCTTTCTGAGATGGTCTCTGAAGCACTATCCACAGTTTGTTAATATGACCTGCTCTGAGCAGTCTGCGGAGCATGAAGCTATTCTATGGGAAAGTCCTCGGCCACTCAAGACAAACTAGGAAATCAAATGGGATGAAATATATCAGCTCCAATAAATGTGGCATTCCACTGTATTATCCCATTTGGAAAGGCTAAACTAAATTCAGTGGTGAGAAAAATCTCAATTTCACTCTTGGTTTAGTATTTTAAGGACCAACGTGGGATTACACTACACAAAAAGGCTGTTACCAAATAAGTTGACTTAAGGTCCTCCTCAGCTCGATAAGCATTGGATCACTGTGGCCACATTTTGCTCTTCACTGCAGTAAGCTTTTGGGTGACTCCCCGTGAGCAGCAAGAAAGCAAAATATCACCTCCTACTTCTGTATTTTTAGGGCCAAAACTGCTGTTCTTTCCACATCTCTGCCCAAGTACAGAGGTCTAGACAAGGACACTTCACCACCATTGGTGAAGATCATCTCCAGACAGCAGAGACAAGACCTTCACTTTCCGGTTTCCTTCTCTGCTTTTTTTTTTTCCCCTCTTCTCAACACTCCTTTCTCTAGAAAGTCCCCCCAGCAACAAGACCAAATTAATACTTGCAAGGAGTGTCTCACCAGACTGCAAATGCCGCTGCTCTTTATCCTAAAATAACTCTCATGTGAGTGACTAGAATTGTGATTTGTTTTACCTTAGCCAAATGTGGGACTTAAAATTATTGAGACTTTTAAAAGAGGCTGGAGAGTGCCCTAAAGTGCCATTTCCACCTGGAGTGAAACATGACCTTTGCAGGACATGGCTGTGTCCTCCGCTGCTCCTGTGGGTGGCTGTCCTGCCCCAGCAGGGGACATGAAGTCAAAGCTCTGATGAGTCTTTTTACGATGTCGTTGCTTTCTTTGATCCCAGGAAGAGCTGCATTTCTGACAGATAATGGCCCAGGGTTATATCTGAAGTTGGCAGATCCACGCTGAGCTGGTTGGAGGCGGCAGCTCACCCTGGGTGATTTTCGTGGTGCCAGAGGGTGGAGAGGCAGTGCTGGGCACAGGGACGTGGTCCCACCAGCAGTGGATGGTTTGGGGGGGTTCTGGTCTCAGCAGATTTGTCACCTGCAGATATCTTTTTGATAGACATTACACTGTACCTGGTCTTTAACACACATGTGCATGTGTGTTCCCATCAGTGGGGTCACTGATATCCCTCCTATGCTGCCACTAAGTGAAACACTAATTTAGTCACCCAACAGCTAAAATATGCTACAAAGTAACCCTTTGGGGAAGTGGAAATGCTGATCTCCTGTCTGTGAGGGAGCCCTGCCAACACATCCTCATACCCCAAAACCAGCAGCTCAGGTAGTCCAGAGCCCAAAGAGACTTTTGATGTCAGAGGCAGAATTACGTGACAAAGCTCAGATCCCAAATCACCCAAGAAACTGGCAGCAACCAGATCAAATCCAATATCTGCACTGAGCATCTCAATGTGACAAAATGTCCACTCCAAAAGTACTAAATCTGGAGGAAGTTTAAATCCAGAAACAAAACACTTATACTTGAATCAGCCAGTATTTAGAGAGTGTGATCATGGATGAGAGTTTATGTGTCTGCATCCCATAGACATTCATTACTGCAATTTTTAAAAAAAGTTAAAATCTAAGTTAGATCTCAAGAAGAAAGAATCGCTCATATTATTCACATTTCTCCTAGGCAAAACCACAGCCCAGGGTGGCACCACTATCTGCTTTTGCTCAGCTCTTTTCCCACAGACAGCATTTTGGGGCACAAACAACTGGATTTAGTGAAACTGCAGAGACCCAGCCCATGCCAGGGGTAAATTCCAGGCCTGGCCTAAATGGGTGTAATTCACATTCAAATCAGCTGAAGTTATGCCAGCCTGCTCCAGGACTGACCCAGCTCTTGCAGCTTTCCTCCTCAGCTTGTTCCCAGCCTGTCACTATGATGAGAACACGCTCCTAGGATTTTGGCATAGGAGTGAGATGAGGACGGCTCCGGCCACGCTGATCAATCACAGAGCCTTATGTTGGACAGACTTGAAATCAGTCACCAATTTACCAGCTTCCAGGCTGATGAGGCGTGTGACAATCAGGAGCATTTGGGGATACATATTTATGTCTCCAGAAATGAAAACACAGGGAGTTATTCATAGATGAATCTAAAAGCATCCCTGAGACCGTGTGAGGTGTCATCATCTGGCAGCACTTCGCTGTACCCACTGCTGGGAACGTAGTCATGTGGGTTGTCATCCTGCACCCACCAGCAGCAGCAGCAAAAGCTCACCCACAAAAGGGAAAGCAACATTTTACCTCCCCACCTGCACTTGCAGAGGGAATCGGTGCTGGATCTCCAGCACAGCTAGGACAGGGCTGGGTTGTCTTCTTACCAGCTCAGCTGTTTCCACCTTCTCTTGGGAGACTGAGTCCCTTTTCTTCTCTTCCCTGACAGACTGAGGGAAAGCCTGGAGCCACCCTCTGGTTTCATGGCAAAGGTACACATGGGAGCAGGAGTGTACCCGTGAAGGATGGTCCTGTCCTGGGACAATGCTGAAGGAGGATCCAGAACTTAACCTTGCTCTTCTTTTCTTGGAATAGCACCTGGTTGGGATTGGGGAATGGCTGGACCAGTCTCAACTTGATGCCTAGACCTTGTCAACATGTGACCTGGGAGGCTGGGAAGCATTTCTCATTATCCAGGGCCAGGGGCTTGGGTAGGACTTGGCTGCACAGGCCAGGTGCAACACACTGCATCAATATTCAGCACGAAGAACAGAAATGTAATGTGTTTGTCCATATCTTTTTATGTCTACTCCTCTATTCACCCAGCCATGGATTCCCCTTGAAGCTGCAGGCACAAAAGACTGTTTTCCAGCTCTGAGATAGCTGTTATGCAAACAGGAGAGGCAGTGCAAGAGGATACTGTCCTTTCCCAGTAACCTCTCTCAGGACTCTGCTGTTGCTCTGCAGAGGTGAAAGTGTTGGTAGAAAGCAGGTCGGGTACCCACTGCTAGAAACTGGCAGGCTGGAGAAGAAGGTGTCTGGCCAGATGATCCCTGAGTTAAGTCCTCAGTTCCTGGGTATGGCAGGGTGCTGAGTATCTAGAGGGGAAATATTATTTAAAGTCAAATACATGAAATAAATGAAAAAATTTACCTTTTTCTTTAACATGAGTTTTCTAGGGAAAAAAATTTCAAATATATTAAAATAGAGGTACTTCCCATTTAATCTGTTCTTGTCTTTTAGTGTGGTCCACTGGCACCCTGTTCCATTTCTAGAAGGTCATTCTACTATAGGACTGTTTCAAATAACTTAAAATTAGTTACAGATTTATAAACAATTACATATTTATGTAAGATGAGGCATTTTTCTTAATATGCATTTAATGAGACAGAATTTGAACTGGCTACGGGTTTGGATTTTGTTCATTTTTATGGTGATGCTACCCATTTATTTTATGGGCTCTGGGGAGTGGATGCTAAAATTGAGAGCTTGTAAGAGGTTATAAAAGAAAAGAACAGTCATATTTTTCATGGCCATTTGAATAGCTAGATTGAAGGAAGAAAAAAAAAAAGCTTTTTATTCACATCTTTGGCAATTGTTTTTCCTCAGTGCTGGACTTGGACATGGGGACCTGTATTTTTTTCTCATGGGCTTTTCTCTGTAGCACCTCACCAGTGCAGGTGAGAACATCTTTATCTGCAGCCCAAGGAGTAGGGGGCTGTCACTATCCCCTCCTCAGGGACTGGGCCATGCAAAGGGGAGGCTGTGAACACCCAGGGGCCGGAGCAGGAAGCCCCAAGACCCCAGTCATGGGAGTGCCTCTCAGTATGTTTAAAGCATCGTTCCTGCTACCATCTGTCAAAGCTGCAGGTACCTGACACCACTGTAAATCAGATTTTCAGGTCTTCAGCAGGCAGCCAGAGAGGAAAGAAAACACATTTATGGGCCACCTGCAGTCAAACGCCATGGAGGTCCAGACACAGATTTGCACAAACCAGTTCCTCGTGACCGGGATGGTCTGAGTACCCAGCAAGACAAAAGCTCAAACTCCTTCTGTGTGGTTGATTGCACATCTCACATGCATCACTTCCAGGCCCTGGTTTTATAAAAAAAGTCTTGAAAGGAGAGGAAACAGCTGGCGAATAATACATTGTGTACCCTCCCGGTTGTACTGCAGCCTCTCAGCTTGTCTGCAGGCAGGGTTATCTGTACCACCACGAGCCATTCCCCCAACACTGCTGGAAACAAAGGCTCCTTTTCTGCAGCTGTTTATCCAAGGGACATAGAGAGAGCTGCAGGAAGAGCTGGGGAAATAGCAGTGGTACGAGATCCCACCCAGTGTGATCCCTCCTCAGGCAACAGAGGCATCTCTGGGCAAGGAGGGCTTGGGACTCACAACCACATTCCAAGTTTATCTGCCAGCTCTGTTCCTCTCACTACCAAGTCTTCTTCCAGCTTATAATGACCCATCTTCCTGTATCAGAGACTGCTTGTGAATTTGGCAACAAACCTGAAGTTATGAAGATTAAAGAATTATGACAATTAAAGAAACAACAATAGGACAGGAAGAAACACCCTCAAGTTGTGCCAGGGAAGGTTTAGATTAGATATGAGGAACAATTGCTTCACTGAAAGGATGATCAGGCATTGAAACAGGCTGCACAGAGAAGTGGCGGAGCCACTGTCCCTAAAGGTATTAAAAAGATGTGTAGATGTGGCTCTTAGGGACACGGTTTAGTGGTGGATTTGGCAGTGCTGGGTTGATGATCTTAAAGGTCTTAAACATCTTTTTCCAACCTAAACAACTCTATGATTTTAAGCAAATGAGTACAGTGGGGGGGGGAAAAAGGCTCCAGGAACATTTTGAAGGGTAAAGAGTGGGGCTAAGCATTGCAGGATGTAAAGGAGACAAGGACAGACTCTCGCCAGGAGCCAGGGCTGTGCTGAAAAGTTGAGAAGTTGAGCATGCCCCTAGATAATGTCACACTGCCCCAGTACCTACCAGCACCCTCTACCTGGAGTTGTGTAGCACAGACCAGCCCTGGGGGATATGGCAAAAAGTGCAGTAGCTCCAGGGAATGTATTTTGGGGAAACCCTCCAAGCAGGAATGAGCCATTCCCCAGGACAGGGCTGCCAGGCAGGGCAACCATGCTGCTTATCTTGTGCTGAGGACCCCAGCCATCATCTCGCTTCCAGCTCACCCTGAACTGGTAGAAAGTTCTGATACTTACTGCACCTCCCAGCCCGTAAGTCACACATCTTTTAGTCCAGTGACACCCTACTATATTTTTGCCATCACATGCAGTGTTGTAGATGTTGCCAGAGTCTCTCTTGGGGAATGTTTCTCCAGTATATCTTTAGATGTAATTAAAGAAAAGGGTTCCTAACAGCTAGCTGCCCCAATTAGCCTGCAGCACGGATGGAGACCAGGGAGAGGTTTGCAAGTGGTTTTTACAGAGTTGCAGCAAAAAGCTCTTTCCTCTGACATCCAAGCAGTTTCCTGTGGGAGCGAGCCAGGCACAGCCACAACGCTGTGCAGAGGGTCACAGGCTCTGTATCCAGGCATGACTGCTCCGGGCAGGGGGTGAGGGGAGATGAGCAGGCAGCCTCACAGCGCTCTCTGAGCCCAGCCCCCCGAAAAAAGCCGGGGGAACAGCCCCCAGCACCAGCCAACACTGCTCTTTGTGAGCTGCACAGATGCAACGGGAGGTAGAATGTTGGTTGAAATCCTCACAGACTTTATGCTAATTCACGAAAGAGCATTTTAGACCATACACGGACACTTAATCGAGTGGGAGAGACAGCAGCGAACACGACATTTAATTATGGGAAAGAAAAACGAAGTCTTTTACCCTGCATTTGGCATTCTCCCAACACACAGAGTTAATTGTTAGGAGGGTATATTAGAAGGCAATGAAGGAGAAGATTGAAAACCCTGATTATGCCGAGGTCCTGAAAATGCTGAATTTATTGAATTTCACATGAGAAAACACAGTCTATGCTAAGCTGAGGGCTGTGCCAGCAGCCAGCTAAAGCTCAGGGGTTTGTATGTGCATGTTAGAGGGGAACAAAGCTTTATGAACAAAGTTTTACTGCTTTATGAGCCCCTGCCAACTACTGGTCAAGCCCCACTGCATCCCTAAAATGGGGCAGGTCAGTATATGCTCGGGTAGATGCCCTTGGTGTAGGCGATGCACAAGGTGGGCAGCAGACCTTGGTGTAGGTGATGAACACAGTGGGCAGGCTTTGGTGTAAGTGATGAACAAAGCCAGTACATTTCTCAGGAGCTCAATTTTCCTTTAGAAAAGGATCTAACCAGGTGAAGTTAGAAAAGGCATTTTGTCTGTGACCTCTGTGTAGTACATTTACCTGCAGTTGCCTAAATTCAGTTAGAGTCTGCAGCAACAGAAAACCCAAATGCTTTGGCAAGCACTGGCACAGATGCCTTTAAGAGAACAAGAGCTGTGTGGGGGGCTGGATCAGGTGAAGGTCCATCCATCCTTGGTGCACCCAGAGGAGGGGGTACTACAAGAACAGAGAATCAATAAAAATGTTTCCCCCAAAACTCCCACTACCTCCAACAGTTTCATTCTTAGGCACATCCTTGGGCTGTAGTGTTGCCTCAGTATTCCTCAGCAAGTTTCTCCATTAATTTTTTCAGTTGCCCCTTGAACCATTTAAACGTTTAGCCCTCTTTTTCTTCTGTCTTATCATGGCTGAGGGGCAAAACTGTGTCTGGTGCTGACTCGTGGATGTATTTGTTATACCAATACCTGTGGCCTAACACATCTCCCTGGGAAACTCCCCAGCTTGGGCCTCACAAAGAAAATAAGTGCCAATAATTGCCAATTCCTCCATGCCATTAACAACCCCATCTGCTTTTACTGAGGTCAGTAGAATTTTCTCTGAATCTTAGCAGAGCAAGATGCCTTCTTTTTTACCATTTTTTTTTTAACATGAAAATCCACATGGATAAATGAGCTTCAACTCGTGGGACACCTGCAGTAGCTGTCACTGTGCTGCAGGGGGGAACCTTCGGCTGCCGATACACTCGCAGCTGCTGCAAGTTGGAACAGGCACCGCAAGTCAACTTTGGCCGGAACGTGGGCGGGAAGAACCCTGGTGATTTGTACCGTGGTCCCAATTTAATTACAACAAGCTTCTTGTTTTTCTAGTTTTAAATAGCTTAGCAAGAAGAGCTGTAAAGATAAAAATCATTAAAAAAAATACCGAAACAATCTGACATTTGGGGTAAGGCAGCCAAAACTGTTGGTTTGCGTCTCTCAGAGCATATGATTTTTGTGCCTGACCAATGTCACCGGAAAACCCGAATCTGCCTCATGGAAACAGAAGCAGGCTGTTGCTACAGAAGGGGTAGTCCTGCAGAAAATGCTATTTTCTAGCTCCTAGTGGAGTGCAGTAACCTGGAAGGAACCCAAAATGTTTATGTAACAGAGTGACGCACCCCTCACACCGGCAGCCAGGTAGGTGTCTCAGTTCAGGGAGCACCTGGCACACACTGAGCTCTGAAATGAACCTCGGCAGCTCCGACGGGAGTTAACCTCAGTGTTGAGCCAGCCCCAAGCTGCTGCTTTGGGTGGCTGTTGCAGGCCACACGTCCCTCAGGGCCAGCCTGAGGACACCCACCTCCCGGGATGAGGAGCTGAGACAGGACAGCGCGACACCGAGCATCGATTCACTGATGGAGATCTCAGGGGAAACTGCTGAGCCAAGAAAAACAAATTGACGGCAGCTCCATCCTCAGCAGTCCAGCGCACTTTCGTTTTTTGGCTTAGATTTATCAGGTGCCTGACCCAGCTTGTGCTGAGCAGTGAGCACAAGCCAGCCGTGTTTATCAGGCTGCCGGTGGGCAGGAAGGAGCTCTGTGCCTGTGCCAGCCCACAGCCTGAGGGCAGAGCAGGAGAGGTGGTACCCAGGAGCTCTGGCTCAGCCCCACAGCTCTGCGTGCCTCATGCTGGCAGCCTCCACCCCTCGTGATACAGCTTTTAGGTAAATAACAGAGTTTTGATTTATTTTTTTTTTAATGAGACAAGAATAAATCTCTCAATTAAAATGTCCAATATGCTGTTTAAAATTTTATTTTAAAACTTCCCACTGTTTTTTTGACTACTTATCCCTCTGTCTGGAATTTTTTTGGTGAAACAATTTTCCACTTTAAGCCCTACAAACATTGTCTTGGGAGACCCTCCTTGAGGAAGGGTCTGCCTGATCATTTACATGAGTGTTTATCCCCGAGGCTGTTTCCAGCACTGCTGGGTAGTGCTCCAGGAGACCTGGCAACAACTCACCCCCAAGCTCTGGATGCCCTCAGTCACATTGGATTTTCAAGAACCACGTCAGTGCGAGACGGAGCGCCAGGCACACGATGTCCTGCCCGGGTCAGCAGGAGTAACATGTGAGCCCACACCTCTGGGCAGGTCACACAAGTGGAAATGAAGGTTAGAAAAGCGCAGAATCCAGAGAGCAGTTAAACATGGGTGAGCAGATTCCTCCTTTTTCAAGGACTGAGGTGAATTGTTTGCCTTTAGTTTGCAGCAAACACCACACTTCAGATCTCTGTTGCTCTGTCAATGCAAGTGTCCTCAGAGAAATCCAGGGAGACCTCTGCATGTAAGGAAGGAGAGCTCTCAAGACAGCATGGGCTCATCAGTGGAAAGGTAGTGAGACAAACCCAGGCCTCACTAAAAAAAAAAAAAAAAGGAAAAATAAAATAATTTTTTCCTTAAAAAAAAAAATCTCAGAAAAAAGGCACCTCAGTTACAACACTTAAAATGTTCAAGCTGAAGACTGAAAGACTGGCCTCCAGAAGGACATTTTCCTGTTCCCTGTACCACAAGCAGAGCGTGATTTCAGTTCATCAGTGGCTGAGCCGCTGCATGATAAAACTCACTGAGGAACAAGCTGCTTTAAAAGCAATGGAGCTTTGTCCTCTTGGTGGCTCAGCTCCTGCAGTGTCTCTAAAATGTTTGTTTATAAGTGGGAAATGACTAAACGGCCTGTACAGAAACAAGGGCAGTTGAGGCTCCAGCTTTGGGAAGTTTCCCATGGCGTCAGGCAGACGGGGCTGGGGAACCCTCATGAGAGCATGGGCTGGAGACAGCAGTAGATGCACCTCCATCCTCACCACTGCAGGTGACCCAAAGACTTCAGCTTCTGACATCTGCTTCAGCCCACTGGAGCCCTGAGAGCAAGCCTGAATGTTCCATCCCACTGCTCTGACCTCGCCTCACCTCTCCCTACACCACCATCCACACACTCCTGCTAAAAAAACCCCAGCCCTCAGACATGCTTAGTCTCTCAGAGCACAAACCAAGCATCAGAGAACCATTCCCTTTTTCCCCAGACAACAAAAGCTGGAAGTGGCAGCACCAAGAAGGCTTACCTTGCCTTTACATCTCCACAAGCTGTCAACTCTGAAACCTAATGATGGTGCTAACACAGCAGCTATCTTTGGCTTGCTTCCAGGGACCAGTGCAGTGGGCTACCAACTGCAGTCAGCTTGTGCCACCATCCTGCACTCCTTCCACAAAGCCCCAACCCTCCAGAGGACACAGTCAGCTTATCCCAAATGCTTGCCATGGCATAGCCACTACAGCGTGCCAGAGACTGAAAACCTGTAGGGTCACCTCTGTTGTAGGACAAACTAAAACCCACACAGCATAACCTTGTCTTACTCACTAAGAACAGCCCAGACATTGGGAACAACTGATCAGCACCCTCTGGGAGACCATGGATGCCAACCATAACTTAAGAAAAGCTGCTTTTATTCTACACAAGCAAGCAAAGACCTTGAACTCTTATCAGGCACTTATCACCAAGACAACCAAGAAAGGTACTTGAACCCTGGCCAGTATATTTTTCTTTCTGCTTCACAGACTACATGAATTGCAAGGGCAGGCTGCCTCCAGGAGCACTTGAGCCTCAGAGACAGCAGTAAGATTTCCAGGGTAAACTGATACAAAATCTTACATTTCCTGTGGGTTTAACTCAGACACAAGTCTAAGAGATCTCAAAGGCTGACATCACTTAAGAAACCAAACCAAACAAAACCCAACCCAACCCAACTCAATGGCATTACCTCTCCCAAGCACAGGCATTACTCCAAGGCTTACGTTCCTCTAGCACACCAATATATTAGCCTCAACCCACTTTCCTCACTAGTTTAAGCTGAAACACCTGGCTGTAAACTGGGACACAGGATTCTGCTATCCCTGATTTTGGGGCAGGAGAGTGGGGCTAAAGGCTGGCAGCAACAGAGAAGAGATGTGAAGAGGGGAGCCTGAGTATTTTGTCTGTCTCCTGTAATGCTCCTTATCATGAGTTAAACTCCCACTTGCATGGTTGGGTGTTTCAGGAGATGCTGCTGTACCCACCTCCGAGTGAGCTGCCACACATCAGCACTCCCAAAAGCCACCAAACAACCCTCACCTGAGAGGGACCATGTTGGTGTGTGGGGGGTACACAGATGGGCTGGGGGGCCAGCACAGGCACCAGCTCTGCCCAGACCTGCAGCTCTGCAAAAAACTCTGAAGGAGCCCAAAACCTTGTCCAAGTGTGCTTCACACTTTTCTGCAATAAAAAACCTCCAAACACACTGTTCAGGTCAGTGGTGGCTGCTCCACTGTGGGCAGCCCTGCTGCTGAGATGGAAGGTGATGGTGAGTCCAGTGACCCTGTCCTGGTCCCGGTATCCAAGCAGGGCTACAGGAGAGGTCCAGGGAGCAGAGCCAAAGGGGAGGAGATCACTGGGGCCCCTGCACAGCTCAGGTAGGGGCAGGGAGCAAGCCAACCTTTGTCCTGTGCTTAGCAGCTGGGCTTGGGTGTTTCTCAGCTTCACTATTTACACGTGACTTATTTTTGTCATGTATCTCATCTCCCCATTACCTTGCATCATCTTTTTAGACCTTTTTTATTTCTGATTTCTGATCTGGAGGCATCAAAAAACGCTGGCAACACCTTGGAAACATCATTACTCCCATTTCCCTAAATTGCATGTGGAGGAGCAGAGGAAAATGCTGTCAAGGGGAGCTGCACCCTAATGCCCCAGCCACTTAATAAGCCGTGAGTAGACACACTAATGGACAAATCTGATCAGGCAGTTACAATTGCAAAAGCAGTGCTTCCAAATAGAAAGTTGCATAAAGTGATGCTAGTGCTGAATTCAGCAGGTAAAAGGTGTTGCTTTCCTGATTCTGAGCACCTTCATATGCACATAATTATCTATCACCTCCACGTAGGGGACAGCTACTGATTTAGAAAAAGAAAAAGCAAACGGAAAGACCCTACTGTGAACTCACTATGGTTTAACCTCATGATTGTACTTGGATTTGAAAACTTAATTAGAAAATAATTACAGAGAAACCGGAAATGTTACGGAGGCCTCATCACCACACCCGGGAGGTTTTCTTGGCAGCAGAGCAGCAGCAGGCAGCGCTAGAACACTTCTGACTACTTTTTTTACAAAGCAAAAGGGAAAGACAGACTCTTTCTAAACACCACTTCGCATCAAAAAGGCTTTGGGCTGATAATCCAATCTCTTTTTTGACAGAAACAAGGCAGTTTTCCTGTTGGGATGTAGGCCACAAAGCCATGGAGGCTGCAGTCGCTGTTAGAGTTAACTACTGCACCGCAACCGCTTCCCACCGAAGGAAGCTCACGGCAGAGCTGCCCTCTTTCTTCATCCCTGTTTGTTATTTCAACAGCCCCAGCGGCAGCCAAGAGCAGTGAGAATGAACAAATGGGAATAAAAATAAGTCCTCTAAGACACGCAAAGCATTAGCCAATTCTTTTTTTAATCTTTCTGCTTGGCCTTATATCTATTGTGTTTTACGATTCAGATGGCAGAGAAGTTTATATAGCAAAGACAGACCAAATCAACCCTTGGGTGAGCATTATACTGTATGTACCGGCCCCTAAACAAAAGTGAGGTGGCTGCTTTTCTTTGTCTTAGACAGGAGTTTGTCCTGTAACGAGCTACGAGGTCAGAACAGTTCCATACTGAACAGCAGGGTCTGAGCAGCCACACACGCCACCACAATTAAATATACACTAATCACAGGTGAACTCAAATCTTTTAGGCCCAATGGTTGAATAGATAATTTCTGAGTCGCAGAGCCCTGCTCACATCCCAGTTATAAATGCCTTGGAAGAAAAAAAGGTAATGCTCCCCGTGGCAACCCAAGCATTTACACAGTGAAGCTGCTGCAGCACAAAAATATCTCTCTGCTTTGCTTCAAAGAGGCTCCATCCCCCCAGATCTTATCTAGAGAAGGGGATCTACATAACCCTGACGAGTACAGCCTGCTCCAGAAACCAGGAGCCTGCGAATGTACCACTCATACTATGTACCTACACATCCCTCGGCTTTATGCAGAGCCATTTTGGCATTCCCAGCAGCATCCCTTGGAATTAGGGTGCCACTGCATCAGCAGTCCTGGGGCCCTGGGGCCTGAAGAACCACAGGTTTCATTCAGGCCAATTATAGCACATTATAAATAGAGGATCCTGCTTGTTTTGGAACCGACACATAGCGAGCGGCAGGTTCTGCTTCTGCAAATAGCCTGGGAGCTGGTAAGGACAGGCTCACGTCAGCTGGCCTGAGAAGTGCTGGGGTTAAAATGACACCAACAGGGAGCCAGGAGGTGTCCCCAGCCTGGCCAGAAACTGTAGTGGATAAGCCTGGGTGGATAAGACCAGTGGGGTCAGGCTCTGCTTTAGCAAAGCCTTTGTCCTACTTATCTGTGGGAAAACTGAGCTTTCATCCTGCACCTCCCTCAAGTCTTTTAAGTTAGCAAACTTTAATAATCACAGGTACACTTTTATGGATGAGCAGATGATTTTGTAATGATTTTAAAATGTACAATTCAAAAGCAGGCAACTCATTGTTTCTTATGGAGCCAGAGGGCAACAAATTCACACTGAATTCAATCAGGCACCTTCTCAGAGCAACTCCCACCAGGGAAGGCATCCCATTTGCTAATTGTAAAGCACTGCATCATTTTTCTAACCTTTGAATATTATTGATTTTTTTTTTTTCAGGTGCAGAGAGAGAAATGCCAAGTGTGATGTCAGCAGGCAGCAGTACATGGCACAATTGCTCTTTCCAAAATCTGAATACCAGCTGAAGCAGGGCTATATATTGCATGATAAGAGACAAGCTGTGCTGTGCATATTTGGGGCAATGGAGGCAAGGGTTTGACCCCCTGAGCCTTTGGGGTTTGCTCTGCCAAGGCCAGGTTGCTATATAATTATGATAAGGGTAATCCTGTTAGGCAAACACATCATACAAATAGTCATTCCTGATTGCAGACCTTGTCTAGGCAAATCTAACCCTGAGTCAAAAATGTGCTAAATGTGCAGTCCTGTGACATAGTACACCAGGGGCTGAGAGGGATATATGGGGGCTTCTGTGCCCCAGGACCCCCATGCAGGCTCTCTCTGAGGCTCAGGCTAATTCCTGGAAGTGTCTAAAAATTGCAACAGAATAAGTTCCCTCTCTTTCCCCTTCACTTCTTGTGTACAAGAGGACAGATGACTCTTATGTCAGGCTGTTTTGCTTCTATATTTATGTCCTGCCTGAGGCTCACAATGTTCAGCTCAGATGCAATCCAGTCTGGTTGTATTAATACATCTGGGAAAATATTTTTAACAACCAACATCAAGCTGAAGGCCAAAATCCTTCACAGGCGTCAGGAGCTCTCTGACCCCTCTCAACCTCTTGCTTACGAAAGAGAAAGGCTCCCCAAAGGGTACTTTTCTGTCTTTTAAGGGACAAACACACATTTCAGCTTCCCCCTGTAACATGAAGGATGAAATTTAATCTCTGCTGCAGCTCTGGGGGTTTCCCCAAGTTTCCAAAAGGATGAACGTGGCTCTTTTATTACAGGTGTCAAAATCAAGGCTTAATGAGGGGTGGCCCACGAACCCAGTCAAAGTGGACACTGATGACAGCCTGTGAGCATCCCTGAGGGCTTGTGAGACAGCTGCAGCTAAAATATCTCATCACATTGCTGCCTGTCTCACTTCTGCAAGACCACTTTTCTCTATCGAGGAACCAGAATAAAAAATAAGCCTTAAAAACTGGGTTGTCCCACCAAGTGGACAACGACAGCCTCAAAAAATCCGTGACACCAACTGAGCCATTTATTCAGCCTCCTATCAGCTAGGACTGATGTTTGGCAGTGGTCAACCCTCACACCATATACTTCCTCCAGAGCTGGTCGAGATATTTTCTTTCCAAAACAAAGTGTATCAGAGCATCACTTGGGCTCCTAAGAATTACAAAGGGGTAAGGTTGGAAGGGACCAGTGGAGGTCATCTAGTCCTGCTCAAGCAGAGTCTCGTGGAACACATTACTCACGATTGTGTCCAAACAGCTTTTAATATCTCCAGGGAAGTAGACTCCTCAACCTGTTTCAGTGCTCAGCCACCAAGTATCATTTGGGATGCGTATTTTTGGAATTCACTCAGCAGCAGGAAACAAGAGTAACAAGTGAAGACTTGCTCACTTTGTTGTTTCCAAAGCAAATCTTTTTTCATGCCATGGGTCAGGATGGAGCTGATCCTATAATGCAGCAGAGAAAGCAAAGCAGCTGAAGTTATAGGCAACTCAGGCTCAGTGTAAAATGGTGATTCATATGAAGTCAAGCAAATAGAGAGTGACTGCAATACAAATGAAGACTGAGGAGGAAGAAGAAGTGGGTGCTGAGCAAGGCAGTGTGGTGGTGAGTGGTGAGAACAGGGCGAGATTCAAGGCCACGACTCCTCCCCTGGATGGAGTGATGTTGTCTGGTTGTTCCAGCACAGGAGCCAGGAGCAATGCCCCAACCCAGATCAGCACTGACACTCTGTAGCTTCTTCAGTGGTTTTGTTTCTCAAATGAAAATATTTTTGCACTTCCCAGGAAAACTTTTCACTCTCTTTCAAAGTGATTTGAGATTCTGAAATGAAAGGACAGAGTGATTTGTAAGAGCCGCTTCCCAATATCGTCCCCTGAAAAATGGAGATGGGCAAACAGGCACACAAAAGGCATGTGCATGATGGGTGTTACAGACCCAGGTCTGTAACCTGGGAGGGGAGTGCTCTCCTCTCTGCATCTGATGTGCAACACATATCTATGGTGAACTGCCCTCACTCACCACCATTTTTAGGAGAGAAAGGACAGCCCTGGGCAGCCTTCCTCAGCTTCCTTCCCATCCCTGGTGCTGCAGGTAGACAAGGTCCCTGCTGCCTCCTTCCCAGCTGCGTGCTCCAGAGATGACAGAAGCAAAGGGCCAGCTCCTCAGGTGGGGAACCAGCAGCAGAAGGGGAAACGAAACCAAAAGGTTTCTGGAGAAAATATTTGTGTAAGGCTTCCACGAGGTGTCAGCAGCAGCTATTATTCATCACAGCTGAATAGAGTGCCTGGGGCTGCCATCCACCTCCTCACATGGCTTGTCCTCATCAAAGGAGAACAAATCCTGTCTAGTGACTGCCAGCAGCTCTGCGCCGTGTCTCCTGTGCAGGATGACCAGCCTCGGTCCCCAGTCTAACACAGCAGAGCAGAGGGTTCCCCACACAGAGCCAGGACCTCAAGGACCATAACAATATACTTGCATAATATCCATGGCCTAAAGAACTTAGCAGCTAAAACAGGAGAGTTGAAGCAGCATTACTGCACCCCTTCTACAGATAAAATGCTGGTGGCACAGAGAGATTAAACTGGAGATCAATGATGTACCTGCAGTAAGAGGGCGACATGCAGCGTGCATATTCCAGCCCAGTGCCCCTTGTTGCAAACCCCTGACTCTCCTCATTCCCTACTCCTCTTTGAAGATGTTTAATTTTAGCTAAACAGGACATGAGGCATTTCTCTCTGACTTGTTGACGAAGACCCCAGAGGGTTAAAGCAAAGTGGCAGCTCTGCTGCTCCAGCCCACCACGGGTCTGGAGCTGTTGTCCTAACTCTGCTGACCTTTGGTCCTTAGTCTACCGCCTTCAAGGGGAGACTGGTAAATATTTGGAGTCAAACTCATGCACAGAATCCTTGCAAGGAGTGGAGTAAGCCCCATATCCTTCAGCCCTGTTCAAGGATAAGGGATGTACTCTTCACATTTTATCTCATGCTCAAACCCAGCACTAAACATTAACCATGTTCAGTGTGCTCCCTGATACTGCTTCTTTTCATTTTGTTTTTAATTACAACCACAATCACATCCGTTAAGTCAATATGATCCTGCCCTCAATTTAATGAAAGCCTCAGGAAGCAAATGACGTCTGCAACAAGAAATGGCAGAGCTTTTTCTGTCGTCCCATTACGTAGTTGGGGTTTCCGTAGCATTAAGAGGATTTTAGCTGGTCAATGGCTGGAGAAACCAAAGGATCAAGGTCCCAGATGAGGGTGAAGACAAAAATAGCTCTGAGAGGACACGTCACATTACTTGGAAGGGGTTGCACCAACAGAGTAATCTTCGTCATGTGCCAAGGAACCTGTGATAAGCCCTCTCATAGTCGGATCAGTAGTAAGATCAGTTACTTAATTCAAGGTGATTAAAACCAGGCTGGACTTCAAACAAACAAGTCATGCCCATGGGGCTGCACAAAAAAAAATATATATGTCACAAAATTAAAACCTTTCTTGTTTCATCACTAGTGCTGGGCACTCTATAAACAATTTTGGGGGCAAATAAAATCCAGTGTAGCCCGCAAAAAGGCTGCCTTTCCTACAAATGCACGTGAAAAACACATTTTGCAAACACGGGTCAGCCTATGGGTTACCCAGCTGTGAGGCTGCAAGGACTCGGCACACTCTGGCCAATTTTTAAGCCAGTGCTAGGCCCACAGCACCCTATGGTTGTAACTCTTTCCTCCAACTCCACAGGAGCGTTTGGCCTGCGGAAAAAAGTCCCACTTCCAAACCAAAGACATTACTTTCCTACACAAAAGGCAATTTTGCTTTGCAACTGTGCTAATACCCTGCCTTTGGGCTCCAATACCATTTGGCTTGCCCAGGCATGTGTGGACGATGAGTAAAAATGCTGGGCAACTTGGCTGGTCACTACACTGGACATCCAAATCAATGACAATGTCCTGGCAATGAGGAGCAAAGGATATGGGCTTCATGGTTGCACGTGGCCATCTCCCAGAGCAGGTGGCGCACAGAGAGGTGGCGGGTACTGCTGCCATCAGCTATGGGTGGCAAGGCACAGGCAGGTGAGGCTGCGGCAGACACAAAGGGAGGGCTGTAGAATTATCCATTTTTAAATCATTTCTCTTGATCCCACACTTTGGTACAAATTGTCCCATGCCTGCAGTGATAGGACGTGACTGATAGGTGAGTGGCCTGGTGACAGCAGGGAGTGGTGAAGCGGCTGCCTTTAATGAGTTTTCACCTGGAATCGGAAATGAGCGGTGAAAGAGGATTTTCCGTGCTGTGGCTGACATCCAAGACGCCAGGAGCCGTGGTGGATCCGCGGGGATCCTCGGATGACGAATCGTGCTGACAAACACTGGACGTAATTCTCTCCGGCAAAGCAGCTCAGCTCATGTTATCCTTCTTTTATTCCCTTCCTCAGATGTAGTCACCAAGAGTTTCTAAACATGACACTGGTGTGCAGTATCCTGCCTGGCTCACCCACCTGCCTGCATCCCCTCACACGGACCCCTGGGGTTTGGTGTGAGCGTCACTTAGTGGGGAAGAAGTTACAAAGCAAACCAAGCACAGTTTAAGCATTGTTTCCCCGGCTGAATGGTGGTTCAGAAGAGGCATGACAAAGGGGACGGCTGTTCCTCACCAGCTTCGTGCTCATTGGGGTCAAGGGGAGGGCTGGGAGCTCTGGTCTCTCCCTGCCACCCCAAGCAGCTTCACAGAGAGGGCTGCAGGGAAGTGGGGCATTTCAGCCCATGTCTGGTGACTCCTCACAGTGTGTGGGATCATAGGTCGTACTGGGATGTATGGAAAGTGTCTCCCATTCCAGCAGCAAACAGCAGCAGCTCAGTGCTGGTGAGGGGAATGCTGGGAAACCCCAAAGATGGAGAAACCAGAGCTGTCAGCCATGAACCCATCCGTGACTGGCATTGCCCACCTGCAGAGTCTGATCTTTCTGACTGAGCAGACAGTGGCTGCAAGCAGGGCAGACACTGGGGTCAAACACACAGTGAGAAGGAGGGAAATGCTCTGAACCCACTTGTGGAGATAAGGGTGGAGCAGATCCCAGGATTTGCTATAAGTGAGGAGGCCTTATGAGAGAGCAGATCCCAGTAATGCCGGCACTTGCTTTCCCAATGTGTGGCTGTTCCCTGTACACACACATTCTAGGGCCAAGGGACTGCAGGAGCCCAAGACGAGTCCCTGGTGCAGAGCTGTAGGCAGTGCTGGGCTCACCCCACACCATGGCCATCTCTTTACCTTTCTGTAGCCAAAACCTTCAAGGCAAATGTCTGGGAGACATATGAGAGGCACAAGTTTAGCAACAAGCACATGTGTGCACACGTGCACCGGCTGAAGGGCAGTGCCAGTGCCAGGCTCCCGCCAGAGCCACTCATGGGGATGGGCAGGACAAGCCGGGGATTGGCACAGGTCAGGCTGGGCCCTGCCAGGATGGGCGGGGGCTGTGACACCGCCTGCCCTCCACCCATGTGCCCAGGCACTGCACATCTGCAGCCTCCTATGCCCAGGAGCCAGGCTGTCCCACAGCCCCTGTGCACAGGTCTCGCTGTGGCCCAGATGCCACATGCCCTTGACCCATGTGTCCAGGCCCTGGTGTGCCCCAGGCACAGACTTGGGACCCTGTGACCCTGGGATCCTATGCTCTCTGCTCTCTTCATCCCTTATGCCCAGAACTCCATATCCCCAGCACCCTATATCCCCAGGACACCATGCACCATGTACCTGGACTCCAAACCTCTGGGACCTCAGGAGCCCAGGACCCCAAGATCCTGTGCTCTCTGCTGCCTGCACCCCTTATCTCCAGAAACCCATATCCCCAGAACACTATCCCCCCAGGACACCACGTACCTACACTCTGTATCTCTGGGACCTCAAGAGCCCATGACCCCGGGATCCTGTGCTCTCTGCTCTCTGCATCCCTTATCTCCAGTACTCCATATCCCCAGGACACTATGTAACTGCACTCCATACCTCTGGGACCTCAGGAGCCCAGGGCTCCCGTCCTGCTGAGATCCCACATCCCTGGCACCGCATGTCCCCAGACCCTCACGACTCCATGCCCCCAGGACCCCCATGCTCCCAGGCCCCCATGTCCTCAGACCCCGGGATCCCCACGCCCCTGTAACCCCGCGCCCCCAATCCCCGTCCCACCCCCCCCAACCCAGCCCCGGCCCCGCGGCATTCCCGCCCCGCCCCCCCGGGACTCCGCGCCCTCAGCCAAGTTTCTTGGAACTTTGCCTGGCGTGACGCGCGCGCCGGCGCCGGGCCCCGTCCTCCCGGCGCAGCCAATGGGCGCGCGGGGCGCCCGGGGCGGCGGCCAATCGGCGGCGGCCGGACAGTTCCCCGGTCCTGACCGACCTTCACCGCCCGCGCGGGGGGGGCCATAAAAGGGCCCCGCGGCGGCGCGCGCCGCTCCCGCCTCCCGCCCCTGCGCTGCGGCGGACACGGCACGGGCGGCACCGCGGGACCGGCGGGGAGGTGAGCGGGGGGACGGAGGGGCGAGGGGTCTCCGTGCGCTCGGGGGGGAGGCCGTTTCTCCGTAGAGCACCGGCGTGCGGGCGTCCTGCGCGCCGCGGGGAGGCCGTTTCCGCGTACCGGGTTCCCGTGCACCAGGATCGTGGGCGTCCTGTGCGCTGAGCGGAGACCGTTCCCCAGTACCGGGTGCCCGTGCGCCGGGGACGTGGGCGTCCCGTGCACCGGGATACGGGTGTCTCCTGCACCGAGGTGCCGCGGCGGCTGGGGGGGCGGGCCGGCCAGTCGCTGCCGCAGCCCCGGGAATCCCGTCAGCATCCCGGTACTGACCGCCCGTCCGCTCCCGCAGGTCCGGGCCGATGGTGGGAGGCAGACCCCGGCGGAGCCCGGCCGCCCGCCATGCCCTGGAGCGTCCGGTGGGTCGGCGGCTGCGGCGCCCAGTCCCAGAAGCAGTGCAAGAAATCCTCCTTCGCCTTCTACCAGGCGGTGAGGGACCTGCTGCCCGTCTGGTTCCTGGAGGACATGCGGACCATGGAGGTCTTCCACTGGGAGGACGGGGGCAAGGTGAGCGTGTACTCGCCCTCGGAGGCGCTGCTCTACGCGCTGGTGCACGACCACCAGCCCTACGCCCGGCACCTGCTGACTAAGTTCCCCCAGAGCGCCCTGGCCGTGCCCAGCCAAAGCTTCAGCTGCTGCCAGTCCGCCCCGCACCTGGCCATGGCCGTCCGCTACAACCGCGTCCGGATCCTCTTCCGAATCCTCAAGGCCATCCAAGCCTTCCCGCCGGGCGACAGAGCCGGGCACCTGGACCGCCGAGGCTGCAGCCGCGTGGAGGGCGGCAAGACAGCCCTGCACATGGCCTGCGAACTGGTGCGGCCCGAGTGCCTGCTCCTGCTGCTCGGGCACGGAGCATCGCCCTCCCTGCGGGACAGCGCCGGGAACACCCCCGTCGACACCCTGCTGCAGCAGATCTCCCACATGCCGGCGGCTAACATGCGTGCCAAGCTCCTCTGCCTCGACTGCCTCTTCCTCTTCGTGCCTCAGGACCTCCAGTTTGCGATGAAACAGCAACTGTTGGACAACCGGCAGCAGTGGCAGGACCTCCTGGGGGAGAACAGGTTCCAGTGCCTGGTGGGCTTAGCTCCCCCATCACTGTTTGTCGGAGCCATGCGTGTCTTGATCAGGACCATTTCACCTGAGCATTTCCCAGAGGCTCTGGACAATCTGCCTCTGCCTCATTTTCTAAAGCCTTTGGACTTGAAACTGGAGAGCTAGAGGGGCGGTATGAGAGCCTCCCGCTCACCTGACAGAAATAGACTTGTGCTAAAAGTGTATCAGTATACAAAGCTGCTAATGCAGTGGCCAAGTATCTGTTTTAATGAGAACTGTATTTTTAAAAGAATTATATCTGGCACTTTACAGTATATTTTATTTAAAGACCCTTGTGATGAGGTGAGGGCCATGCTGCATTTTATAAAGATGTTCTATAGCATGTACAAATGAGGATATGTGGAAGAACATATTTGTAAATACATCTGAATAAACCAGTGGCAGATGTGATCAAAATACAAATCAAGCAACTGAAAACCCTGGAGTGGCATGTGCCTTGGAAGAGTGTGTGCAGGGTGGGGGAGTATCTTTTTGTTAGGATTTCCCTGTTACATAAGCCTTGCCGTCCTGGAACAGGATGACTCCTTTTTTTACAGCTCTCCTAATACATCTTGGCAGAGATGCGGGGTTTTTTTAAAGGCACAGATGAAAACTTCCTCATCTTGTACACAAGACCAAAGAGATGCCAGATACTGTTACAACTTCCCTAAACAAGCCTGCCAGAGATGTGCATGTGAACAAAATATATTTTAAAATACGCATAAATAACAGTTGGCTTCCTTCTAAAGTTCTCTCTATTCCTCCTTGGAGGACCAAGGTGCTTGTTGTCAGGCAGTGGAGACCTGGAGTACACACACTTCTCTGGCCAAAATTGCTCCTGCCCTGGCAGGGCTGGACCCTGGAGCCCCTCTGTGTGATTGCTGCAGGGTGAAGAGGGTAACACACCGCAGGAGGGCCAACCTCATTGTGCCTGCTCTCTGCTATTCCCAGAGGGATTTAAGGAGGTATGGCAAGGGCACAGGACTCTAGAGCATGGCTTTTTGGATGGATTATGGATTCTGGTCCCTCCACTGCCACTCCCCAGCAGGCTTAGCTTCAGCTGTCAGCACTGCAGCAGTCTTCGTGTCCTCTCTGGGTACCAGAGGAGTAGCTTAGATATCCAACCTTCCCCCAACTATCCCTTCTAAGATGCCCAAGGTAGAAAAAAAAACCCTCACAGCTGCTCCAGATCAAAAAGCCCTTTAGGGGTAACGTCCTGCTTCCAATACTTCTGTTTTGACCAAGCAAAGGGTACAGCTTCAGTTCTTTGCTCTGCAACCTTTACAGCATTCCAGGCAGTCCCTGTAGAACTGGCACTGTCCCTGCGTGCTTTGCAGGGAGCTGCGCCTGCTCCACCGGCACTGCATTGATAGCAATCTCCTAGGCCACAGCACTGGAGCTTTGGCTCTGTTCTTGGAAGTTGTCATTGAAACTGGAGGGTTTTGTTTCAGTGCTTAAATTCATAGCCAAGGAGTTGTTTGCTACTTGAACTATTTCAGCACTGCTGTTCCCTCTGGGGTCATCAAGGAACTGATGCGCTCAGAGAGGAGAGGCCGCGTTCAAGGCACAAATGTCTTTATTTGTGAATTAATTTTGGTTAAGGCAAAAATAAGAGAAAACCACAGAATGAGGCACTATAAGCTGTTCATCCTTCAGCACAACATGGTGGTATTTCATCTAAAATAATCTTCATACTGCAGCACAATAAAAGATAATCCATACTTCTGAAATTTGAGAAGAAACAGAAAGAAGATTGCTATTCTTAGATTAAGGGCACTGAAAATGTTTCCTAGAAGAGCAAATGTTCCTTTTTTTCCCAAGAAACCAAGCTGATACATGCTTAAACTAATTACCATGGGAAATTCAGCTCCCTTGCTGGAAAGCATGGAACAATTCTAACTGCTCTCTTCAGCTACCTTGTGGATTATAAAAATACAGAAATCTAAAGAACTAATCCCTCAGCCACTTACAGACAAATAGTAAAGCAGTCAGGTCTAACTTGCACATGGCAAAGTGTTGTGAGGTGGGGGAAGAGACAGAGCTGGAGGTGGGAGGAAATGTTTATCAGCTTTGCTGACAGAGACATAATGCGATTCAGCAGTGGGGAGTTGGTTAGTTGAACTGAGTGCTGGAAGATGCTCCTGCTCCCAAGCTGTGAGGGTAATTACACATTGGAACAGCATGACAGGCTGGGCGGGACATCCTGCACCTTAAAATGAGCCCTTAACAAAACATGAATTTGAGGTAAAGGCTGCCCTGTGATTCCCTATGGCCCTCCCACCAGCCCTGGGGTAATTCATTTCAACAAACAAAACAGATCCCCTCCACATGTTTGTGATGGGTCCAAAGCCAGCTAACTGCTATTCTTCCTGTTATTCTGGGACAGAAGTCAGACTTAGTGCTGAGCCCACACTGGGGTTCACTCTGCTGGAGATCACAGACGGACCTCACTGTGTGTGGCTTGCTGATGTCTGCGATGCTTCATCTGGAGGGGCTGAGAGGAACTATGGGCAAACCGCACTGGTAACTACATGGATCACTCACCCAACTGGGTCCAGGCTTGTTTTTCAGACAGAGTCACAGCTTGGAAAAAGGCTGAGGCTTCTTGGCTTTGGAAACAGAAGCCCTTTGTTTATACATCAAGCAATAGCAGCATCAGCTTTCCTCAGATTGACCTGCCAGCATGTCTCTGTCCTCTGCCACCTTTGGAGCACAGTGGAGTGCAGGCTCCACAGCCTGTTCAGTTTTCTGTCTCTTGGAGAAGGCTACCAACAAAAGTGCCAATTAGTGCCAGTTGCACCACCACTGACAAGCTTAATAAAGCATATGTAGACAGGGATTATGTCACTGCAGAAGAGGACTGTGGTGCTAGAGCCAAGGAGCTGGGCCACGAGGGTGTGGGAAAGAAGATTCACCAAGTCCTAACACCATGAGAGCACAGGGGTAAGGAGATACTTAAAAGTCTTACCTGCAAGGTAAGTTCTGTCTTACCTGCATAGGTTAATGTAGTCACACAAGGCAAATCACTCATCTGTAGGAAAAGCTTTCAAAAGCATGTAATGCAGTATACAGAGCCAGCATTCCTTAAAAGCTTAGTTACAGCCAGTCCTCTAAAAAACTGCTTTCCATTATGAAAACTACTTTCTATCATCAGTGATGAAATCTAATAAATATTTCCCATGGGTTGCTCAAGCACTTTAAAACCAAAATATTCATATACTACCCACCTTTTAGTACAAAGTGGTTTTATTTGCTGTGACAGGTAAAAAAGGCCTGAAACATTTTCATTCAGAAAGCAAGGGGAGAGAGGAAGTACTGAGTTACTTTTAATTTTGACTCTGCAATTGACTCCTCTCTGCTGCTCCCAAAGTTTAGCCTGTCTAGAGTCTGCTGAAGGAGATGACGTCTACTGTAATTTTGAGTAACTCATTTAAAAGATGGATTTGTGATTTTTAAGTCTTATTTTACCTAAAATATTAAGTAGTTAAAGAATTCAAACTTCTGTAAACACAAAACTAGGTGGTTCAAGCAGTCTAAAAAATCCCTTACTATAACATTTGTCTCTGATATACTGTCCTGCCATACAAGCTGGATCCTTGTCCTTGCCATGGTCACAGCCTGGTATGAGCATTGCCAGAGGTGGGCAGTGCTTAATTTTGGCAGAAGATGCCAATACTAAGCACACCTGAAAAATCACTTGCTTCACGAATATGCACAGATATGGAATATCAAGCCTAACATGAGCTTCACACTCAGGACCATACAAAGAATATCTGCTGCAAACAGGTAAGGGTTTCGTAACAGCTTCACAGGGAAAGAAATGGAGCTGTTAATGAACAGACTCCTCCTTGCAGACAAGCCTTGCAAACTGAGACAGGCATTAAGTAAAGGAGAAAATGAAAGAGGAAACCAAGCACAAGGCCTGCCAGGAGAAGAGGCCTTGGCCATAGGTAAGGCTGCAATTATAGGCTGGTTTGAAAATAAAGTTTAAAATAGTAAGATCTGGCACAGAGGCATGGAAGACAGATAGCAGAAATGGGCCAGCGTTCCAGGTTTGTTTCCTGATCCCTATCTGTCCTATGTCTGGTGTTCAAGCCATATGGGTTTTTGACTTGCAATATAAGAAATCTGTTGACATCAGCAAATCATTGTGCATTGCATCATCCCGTCTGGGCAAACAAGGCACCTGTGCCATATGCTCAATATTTAAAGAACACTGTAAATCCTTGCAAACCAACTTTCATAACACCTAAGTTGGTGGCAGTATTCCCATCACTGCTTGGTGTCAGCACCTGTCTGAGGCTACACCACCATTAATTCCCAGCCTGGCTTCAGCAGTCTTTCCTCCTCCGCCTACAACATGCAAAAGAGAAGCTCTGCTTATGACTCGCTCAGACCACATCAAACTGTCCTCTATTATCATGCACAAGAATCACATCTATGGTGCTGCAAGGCTGCTGCTTGCACTGATTTACTCCTGCTCTTTCCACCATGCAGGTACATTTGCATGTATAGCACAAGAGCAGAAGGAGCCGAGCTCCCTCACAAAACCTAACTCAGCAGTCATAGAAAACAGAAATATAGTTTGCAAAAAAAAAAATCAGAGATCCTCACTGCTTCTACAAGAAATGGATCCAAGTTTAGCTGGGGTAGAAAGGTTGTCCCCACTTGCCCTGATGACCTCTGAAATTACTGGTATCTCTTTGCCCAGTGGTTTAGTCGATAAATGAAAAAAAAAAAATCACATAAATCAACAAAGCAAATCTTTAGAATCTTCAAACAAAGAGGAACTCATTATGGTTAGGAATTATTGCTATAGCCAGAAGAGTCCAGTCATCTAATCTCAATTGTGTATGATGCAGGCCAGCAGTTCCCATGTTGGGCTTATCATATGACTGATTGACAGCATCTGCTTTAAATTCAACCCTATTTCATAGATTTTTAAACTGTGAAGCATCCAAGGCTCTTTGTGGAACTTGTGGCTGAGCCAAGCAAAGGTCCCATCCATCTAACCTCAACCTAATCTGTCCCTAAACCCCAAAACATCCCCTGCCATCAACCCTGCCTCCTTATTCTGTGACAGAAATTAATTTCCTAATGCAAATGCAAGAATGGACCAAATTGGATCTGAGTCAGCAAGGAGAGAGGCAGAGACCCAATTCAGAGAAGCAGGGAAGGCAGAAAAGGACTTTGAGCTGTCCCACACCTGGACTTCAGCTCTGTGAGCAAGGTTTCAGCAAGTCTCAGCCAGTAAGTCAGGACCGTGGGTGAGCTCCAGTCACACCAGCCATTGTAAAGTTATTTTCCCTGTACTACAAATTTAATGGGAAACAGTGCAAATCAACACTTCTCCTTCAGGAAAGGATATTAGGCCTGAAAAGCCCAATTCCGCAGTTCAGGCCTGCTGCAACCCATTTGGAGCCACGGCAAGATACCTGCATACCTGGGATGTGAAGGGAGACGATGGGCCAGTCTCCCCTACCCTGTGCTCCCCAACTAAAGCAAACACAACGGCAATAAGCTCCATGGATATGAAGAGGGAGATGAACAAGGCATTGAGGCCAGCCAAGTTCTTCCCTTAGGGTCCCTTGTGGAAAGCAGTGGAAGGAGGCCAAGGGAGCAGAAAGAGACTTCCAGGCAGAAAGCACTTGGCTGCATGCCTCAGCCAGGACAGGGAGCAGCTTCCAGCTCCGAGGGCAGCGCCCTCCCTGCTACTTGGCTCACTGATTCCTGCACCCTTTGCCATGAGCACCACAGCTCCTCTCCCACAGCCTCATGGCTCTGAGGGCCAACTGTCTGTGCTCCCACCAGTAATCAGGCAGTGTCCACAGACCCTGACTCTGTTTGGAAGACTGGGCAGCCCCATCTTCTCCCTCAGCCAGCAAAGCTCCTTTGCCCAAAATTGTCCCTCTGCTCCTTTGTTCCAGCCCCAGTGGTAATTACTGTTTTGATGTAAGGGGTGTTTTTTTGCCATCATGCTCTTAATATTCAGGCTTTATTTTATAATCATTAGGGTTTTTCTTTTTAATAGGGCAAATAAATTTAGTAAACACATACTACATCACACTCTTGTTTTTCATGTGATGTCATTTCCCTGACAATGTTTGCAGCAGCGTTTTAGAGCAAAGCCTAAATGGATAAGTAATTTCTAATTCACAGTAAGAGAGAGAATCAAGTCCCTTGAGGAGCTGAGTTTTTGAACATGCTTTCCTCCAAAACCATCTGCTAATGCTCTCCTGCTCTCTCCAACTCCTGCAATAAGGAAAGCTAATGATGGTTAGTGACTCAAAGTGCCAAGAAAGAGGGATGCAGACTCAAACTGATTTCAGTTTCTTGTTAATGACATGCTCAGTCAGGGCTGTGGTCAAAGGCAGGCTGGATAAAAGTCCCAAACTAGTAATGAAGGTGACCGAAGTGACTGCTTGCCCACTGGTTCTGTGAGGAGATGGGCACATCGCTCTGTGTAACACATCTGCAGCCTTGCCCAGCAGGAGTGAGGCTGTGACCCTGTGACCCTGAGCCTCCAAAAACTGCTGAGAGCACCGCAGGGCCACAGAGTCCCTGCAGAGCTCCCAGCACTAGCAATGGCAAAAACACTCATATGCCATTGGGAAGGGCTTGGCACTCCCTTGGGTTTGCCTCCTCCTTCAGATGCCCAAGGTTTGACTCAGCTTTGCTGCCACCTCATTTTCCCTGCCAGTAGCAGCACCAGGGCTGTGGTTAGACCACAAACACCGTGGCAGAAAAACACCTCCTGTGACAGCTGTGAGCTGCTGGAAGGGCAGACCAGGTGAGTCACTCACTGAGTCACTCATCAGGTAGAATATTTTGAAGGATAAAACCAGACAATTTCCTTCAAAGTGAAATGCCAGCTACATATCACCCAGGCTGCCTTCAGTGTGGAGAACGCTGGCTGCGGTGTTGGAACTCTGTACAACATGTCAGCCAGAGATGGCCAGTTCACACCCAACAACTTCAACCCAACCTTCATGGTAGGTCAGCAAGCCTATCATCCCATCAGCCATTGTGCTCTAGGTGAAAGACTCAAGGTCTATCTCCTCATAATCCTTTGCTCCAGTCAGTCTGGTCTCTATGAGACTATGACTCTTCCTGAGGGTTGTCACTCCAGACTGGGTGTGCAGTGGGAGGCACTCCACCCTCCATTCTTTCTCTCAGGAATAAAGTCCTCTCTACCAGCACAGCCTGTCCAAAGACTCTTGTCTGCCACTGACCCCTTCTATCCCCCTGGTCTTAGGATGCAGGGAAAGCACACTACCAGCATGGTAATGGGCAAAGAGCATCCAACCTGTCCTTCACTGTTGAAGGGACTGGGTAAGTCCCAGCTCCCCAGTGAGATCAGGCCCCTGTGGAAGCACACACTAGGAGGCAGCTGAGGGGTTGGGAAGACAGCATGGCCAGGCAGACAGTGGGGCCAAGCACCACAACACTTTTATCATGAATAATGTGAGAACCTGAGGTCCTAATTCTTTGGTACCACACGGTATCAGCTGTGCTTATGTCAGGGCTTAGATGTGCCTAGTAACGATGTGCCTGTGGTACTGAGCCACTGCCCACGTGATTAACAACCAACTCAAATCACATCTACTCCCCCTTGCCAATTTAGAGAGACACAGAGCAGTTAAATCCCAGCTTCTGAGCTCGAGCTTCTTCTGTGTAACATCAGCAAATATTCTTATCAGTAACATCAGTAAATATTCTTATCAGTAATATCAGCAAATATTCTTATCACCGGAGGTCTCTGGCTCAATATGGCCCTGCAGTGGCCTTTAAATCCTCAAGTCTTGCAGGTACTCACAACACAAGCCAGCTAGCAGCAGACATTGCCCTGCAATGGTCCATGCTGCACGTGCAAACAGCATTTTTGCTGGTACCAGGCAGGTGTTTCTCTCTGTTGTGCAGCTAAGCCCCCTGGGGCTAGAAGGAGAACCACAACACTCTGCTCAAACAGCAGGACTCTGATGTGTTCCCATCCTCTTTCCACTTCAGCTGAATGAGGCGAGGAGAAAAAAAGAGAAGTGAGTTGCTTTGCCAGCCCTGATAGTGAAGGAGTAATTTTCCAAGCTAAAGCCAAGCAGAAGAGGGAAGAAGTGACACAGAGCCTGGTTCTGCCCACCTCCAATTCAGAAAGAAAAGCTCTGCTTAGCAAATGCTGTGCCTTTCAGAGGGTGCTAAGCAGCACTGAGCACTCACTCTGGGAGGTAACAAGTCCCAGCTGTTAGTCTGGATCTGCATCTATTCACCTTTTCAGCATTTGCAGTTCATGCATGGGAAGTGGCACTGTACTGTACCAAACCAAGGACACAGAGCTGGGAGGGTATTCGGAAGTCTTTTGTTCCAGAATCAAAAGAAGTCTTTCCTGCCTCCTTCTTGGGATTTGATGCTTTAGAAACTGGTTGCTCAGATACCAAACAAATCTTGTGTAGACTCCTTGTTGAAACAAAAGCATAGAATTTTATGCAACCAAATCCCTGCTTTGGACTGTGACCTTACCAGGCCCTATTCATTAATTAGGCTACACTGAAGCTTTACTCAGATCCAAACCTGACACTGATGCAGCTGACCCTGTAGGAGACACCCTTCCAGACAGGACACATAACAAACGTTGTTTTAATACCATGTTGACCACAAGTGGCCTCGATGACCTAGACATTAAATATGGTGTGGCAGAATGGCGTGTGTCCTACCTCTCTAGCTGGTGTCTGGGAAGAAAAAATCCAATTTGGCTATCTGAGCCCATGACTTTTAGCTCAGCTAGCAAAGAACTGGCACGCCCTGTGACAGCAAGTCTTGAGCTCTGAGCCTATGGGGAACCTGTATTCTTTGAAGTATCAAAACATGAAACTAACACCACGCTGGTGGCATTTCTGCCTGCCTTCCTAGATCCCCAGCCTCTGCAACATAAACCTTTATGGAATTATGGGAAAACATAACTCTTTATTGGTTTGTTGCTCACTTTTCTATCGCTGTAGGATGTACCTGCTCTGATCATCATGCTGCTCCGAATCCCACATCCTCACTGTAGCTCCAAGTGTGACACTCTGCTGAACTGGTCAGCGAGGGTCACCCCACCCTGCTCACCACTCAGGTTTGCTCCTTTCTGAGCAGCTTTTAGGAACTGCCTGACCACAGTCAGTCTGTCAGTAGCAAAGCTTTTACCCCTGTTTCTTGTTTGCCTCCTCTCCGTCTTAATCTGCCCTAAGGTAAAAACAAATTCACTCCTGATCATCCCCTTGGAAAGTGCTGCCACCACAAGAAAACAGGGAGAAATACATAAGATGGCTGGTTTTGGAGACGATTACCAGTAATAAGTAAAAGGGTTACATCACACAGCTCAGGCCTGTTGAAATCAAAGACTGTATGTAAGCATCCACTTGTGGATGGATCACTTCTGTGGAGAAAGACTACTGGAACCAGCACCTAGAGCTTGACAAAAATGGATTTACTACACAAGTCTAACCATTTTCCTTTCACAAATCTTCCATACTGTTGTAATGCCAAATCATCAGTGGTCAAATTAATCTCTCTTATTTATGCTCTTGACATACTGATTCTGAAAATAAAAACAAACAAACCCCTTTATGTTACAGGTATTACAGGTGATGTTACATGTGTTATTAGCCAGCTGATTGCATTGCTTTTGTGCCTCCTCTACAATAAAGAGCCCTGTTTTCACACAGGCCATCAATGAGCCCTGAATGTTCTCAAGGATATGAGAACTGCTGGAGGACTGATGTGCAGAAATGCTGAGTATTCACAGCACCAAGTGACTGTATGGGCCACTCACTCAAGAGTTGGACTTGATGATCCTTGTGGGTCCTTTATAACTCAGAATATTCTGTGATTCGGTGTAAATGACATCAAAGAAAGATGCACATTTTCTTCACCTTCAAGATTCCTAATGGCTAATGCCATTCAGATCTACCAAGCAGAACACAACAGGACCTAAGAGTACTTAAAGTGAAAACAAGGTGTTATCACCTACATAAAAGAATCAAGCAAAGCAACAAAACATTAAATGGCTCTGATAAATAGATGTTCTCATCCCTTTCTCTTTACAGGGATTGTTCCCTTTGTCCAATCTTAAAGGCTTCATGGAATGGAACTGCCACCATTTCCTGACAACAGCACAACCTACTAAGTCTTATTATAAGGAAATGTTTCCTGCCATTAAGCCTGATTCTTCTTTCCATAGATAAGAATTATTCTCTTCAGTGATCCCTGAAACCATCATCTTACCTCTGCTCTCCCGAGCAACCATGGATTAAGGCAGGTATTCTTTAAAGGCTCTTCCACTTTCATCCCCTTCTCCAAGGGGGAGCATTATCTCTGCTCATGCTGGTTTTCAGAACATCTTTTATGAAATTTAGGTGCTTCCAGCTGTTTTTAGTAACCTAGATGTGAACACATCAATATCAGAGGGAAACAAAACTACATTAGCTCTACATGATGCAGAAGAGCTTCACCCCAAACCAGGACCAAAACTGCAAACATTACACAAAACCGACAACACAGGCCCCCCGTGACTTGACTATCTTTCAAAAAGATAAGCTCCTGTTTCCCAACCAGTGGCACAGACCTGCTTCCAAAGATATCCTTTATGTGAACCACAGCAGAGACACTGGGATAAAGAGAGGAAAAAAACATGTTTCCTTCCCCAAGTGTCATCCATGTTAAAATCTTATGAGTCATTACCAAAGAAGAAAGACACTCAGTACCTGGCTATCACATCATAGCAAGTAGATGCATTTATTTTGCAAAATCACTCGCTTGGGATGGCTTCCAAAAACATCCCATACTTGGCTGAAGAGAAGCAGAGTTGCCTCCAGGGATGTCATATGGCAAAGTGTTAGATCCTACTAATAATATTCCTGAAGCCATATCCAGGATCCATTGTAATGAAAGCTTTGCCATGGATACATATAGGACTAAATACGAAAGACAAGAGTTCCAATATTCCCTACTTGCCTGGCTGTGTTTTCACAAAATAATTTTTCAAAATAGTCCAAAACAAAAATGTTTTTCTCCCCTAGTCACCACAGTATGGTTATAACTGGGACCAGTTCTTCCTGAGCTTAACATGACAACTGAATTCAGATACTGCAACTCTGCTATTGGGAAAATGGCTAAATACAAGCTAAGACATCAATTATACCAGTATTAATAAACAAAAGTAAACTCATTTTAAATAGCTGTCAGATTATTTATTCTTTTTGGAAAAACTATGTACATATTCCCACTGCAGCAGTGTTTATGGAACAGTGATTCTCGAAGATGCTCCATCAAGCACTGACAACAGGGCCACATTTGTTTACAGAAGTGTACAACTTCTGCAGTGCTTTTCATTAAAAGCCTGATGGAAAAAGTGCAGGAAAATCTGAAGTTTTAGTGGTGACCCAGGACAACACACTCCAGAATCTGAGGAATTGCTATTTTACATCTACTCACTCTGTACAAGTTAGTAACTGTAAAACTAACAGAGATCAATAATGAAAGGTAAGAATCTTGAATGCAGAATGTAAATAGGACAATAATATGCAAATTATCTGGGTGAGGGGCCTAATTCTTGGGTCCGTTACACACTGGATTTCAAAATACTGATTTCAAGCTGAAAATCATTGTCACTCATTAATGTCCTAAAAAAATTGTAGATGGTAGATACAACAAGGGCTGTGCTTCTCCCCTCAATGATAACTTCTTTAACTTTTAAAATGAAACATTGCACGAGATTTGGTGAAATTCATCAAGAAGAGAGCATAAACAAGATTTCACATGTAATAACTGATCAAGGATGAGATTTATGTATCTGTTACACTGATGTGTTCCACCTTGGCTCACTTTAGGATCTGCAGCAGGGAACTCCAGACCTAAAGCAAGAATCCTTACAGACAGACCTAAGAAACCACGTATTTGCCAAGATCTGCAAAAGATTTCTATTATTCACCACAGTAGCTGGCAAAACCCACCAGGCAGGGAATCCTATGTAGGTGACGAGCCTGTCCATGCTGCCCAGAACAAACACGCTGAGGGAGACACTGAAATCTGGGCTCTTGGCAGCACAGTTCTGCAGAGACAGTAGTATTCTTTAGGTCTCTGAAGGTGACAGCAAAATAGATGCCAACCTGCTTCTAAAACTGGCTTTGAGAAATCACTGGCTGTCTGATTGCGAAACTCAGGGATTGAATGAAGCATGGCCTTTTAAGTGAAAGCTGAGCTCACCTGGCTCAGTATGCTTTGAAAACTCATCTCGCCCATTAAAAAAAGAAAATACCCAACCAACCATCTGTCACCTTCTGTCTTGAAAGTCTTCTATTAAAATCGGGTTTAAGAAGTTACTATATTGCAAGCAGCCAGGAATGGTGAAAAGCATGCTGCAAAGGACTGTAGGCAAGGTTTGATACAAAAACCTGCTGGTTTAACCTTTGGGTTTTTATTTAAACAAAAATTAAAGTAAGAAGAGATGCTTCACTACCTCCCTGGACCTCAACTCCTGTCCTATGGCAATTAGAAGATGGGGAGGAAGGAAAGCAGGTGCTCAGAACTGCCTCTACACTCTCCTGAGTTTTCCTCCCAGGAATGCTCCGTATGGGTGCCACATAAACATGTAATTGTGCATGGAAGAGCAGGAGAAAGATCTCTCCACTAAGCAAAGAACAGTATGAAAAGCAGCTAGGAGGCCCTGAAAGCAACAAGACTCAGCTTCCCAGTGTATCCATTCCTAGTACAGACAAACACGTACTTCAGATGTTTTTGTTGTTGCTTTAAACAGACCCCATGTTGACAGTACTTTAAGTAACCAGCTAATTAGACCTGCAGCCCGACAGATCTCCCACACAGGTACCTATGGCATCGATTTTTAACAAGGTCAGCATTATTAGTACAGCAATTATAAAATGAATCAACAGTGCAAAACATGTTATTTCAAAGTGTTCCACTGATCATTTATCATGTTCTCCTTAACTTAAAAGGATTGACTTGCACCACAGCACCACGGAACAAAGTGCAGATCCACCACTCACATGTTTTTATTCCCAGTTTGGAGCGCTGGGTGCGGCTCATGGAGGGAACAGACTAAAGCCCATCTGCTGAGGCACAAAACGGATTTAGCAAGACAAGCGTGGGAGCTGAGCAAGTAAAATCTCAGTCATTCTAGCAATTACCCTACTTACTTTGCACTTCCCATGATCAGCTGGCCGGTCTGTTCCCTAGAACAACCGGGGATTGTGGGGTTTCTTGCTGGTAGTTGCAGTTTTTCCTCTGCAGCTCAAGCAAATTCATTCTCTTTTGTACATATCCCCCTGCTCTGTAAGCCAGGCACACGTGCCAGGCAGTCCGCTGGGGGCTTCCCTGGAACTTTCCTCCCAAGCTTTTATTTTTTTTCTGGGAGAGATCCAGTTAGCTTGATCTTTCACCTGATCCAGCAGAGCTTAGCTAAATTCATCCAGCCCCTAGTTAGGCAAAACACAGCAGCCTCAGCAAGGAGTCATCTCTCGAGTATTCTCATTTCATGCTTTAACAGACATAACACCTGTGCCACTTCTCCATTCCATACACAAGTTACTTCTGCACACCCCTTAACAGCAGAGAGCTCCCAGCCAAGGCTCACCACACTGATTAGACAGCAGGTCCACTGAATACAAATAAAGGACACGGTCAACTTGTGCAAACTCAAGACAATAAGTACAGGACATCAATAAAATTCTGTACACATCCTTAAGTATATTTTATCTGGATATGAGATTCAAAACAGAAGTGCTATAAATTGAAGTCTCCTTCCTTTATCTGCTCTGAGTGTATCTCAGCTGAGGCTATGAGAAAAAGTATATTAAAACAGAAAAATAAGACACTGGTTTCTTCTATATCAGAAATAGTGAATAATGTTTGAAAGATTAATTCATAACTGCAGCTCCACTCACTGCTATTCAGTTGTGCACTATTCAGTGCCTCTATCAGAGAATCAAAAACTATAAAAATCACTATATTTTAAAGTAATTTGTGAGGGCCAAGATGGAAAGGGCATTTTTCAGTTTGGAAGATTTAGTATTTTTTGGTACTTTATAATCACTGTATTAGGTTTTAGAGAACAAAAAGCAAATCTTTTATATATGTGCATATATATACGTATATAAAAAGTCCACCATCTGTAAAAACATAAAGATTCTCAACAGATCTTTACTTTTTCTATACTTTTTTCCTCCACTAGCATCAAGCAGGATTTTAACTTTATGGTTAATATAACAACTTTGATAGATGTATTTAAATAGTTTTCAAGTCAGGCAGACTCAAAAACCAAAGGAATCGTCATGGTAATTTTACACAGCTTCCAGTATGATACCAGCCACAGTATATTCTAAAACATTTCCTGCATTGAACCCATTCAAGTGATAAGAAATGCATAGCTGATAAACCTAGATATTGCTATTCAGCAGACTAAGGAGATAATTTCATTCATCCAGATATTTTAATCCTTATCAGTGGAGCTTTGGTTCTAGTAATTCACAAAAGATAATGACTGCAACTCAACTTTCGCTTTCCAGTAATTAAAATTTAGTCCTCTATATTACAAGTTCTCTTCTGTCCTGCTGATGTGAGAGTGGTTAACTACTATTGTAGTTATTTAACTGCAATAACTTATTATTAAACAATCAGGGTGATCTACTTTGTTTCGATACATCAGCTTTCTTTGCTGGCTACTTGCCACCATAATACTGTTTCCAACACGCAACTTTCAGAAAGGCTGCAAAAGGAATAAAAGCTTGCATCTCATATTTTGCCACTAGAAATCCTCAATCCAGATCTTATCTCTCTGCTTCTGACAGGAGGGATGGAATCTGGACAGGGCGGGTTATGTAAAAACTGAAGACCAGAGAATTTACATCGAGGTAATGCGATCTCCATATCTTCATACACTATGTTTTACTAATTGCTAACTTCCCAGGCCCAGCCATAGGCATACAAGCACTTGAATTTCAAGCCTCTACACTCAGAACAGCATTTACTGAAAAGCTGTCTCAAGGTTGTTCCTTGAAATCTACCCAGAACTCCAGCAGAAACAACTAGCAACAGCTCACTCATTTAAGTGACTTTTAAAAAATATAAGCCAGAATGCCACACTAGTCTAAAATAACCCACAAGCGCCTTCAAAATACTTGACAGGACTCATCTATTGGAAAGTAACGTAGTGGAGTTATGGAGTTCAAACTTTCTGATGTTCACAAGTGTGTGGAGAAGAAGGGGGAATGCTTGTTCATTGCATCAGACACTCTTTGAACAGGTACAAAGGCCACAGAAATGTGAATCTTTGTAGCTGTATATTTAAAGCTATATTTAGACAATGACCTAAGTGTTCAATATATTTTTTCTTAGTAGCAGCAGTGTTTCATAACAACACTTCTATCTTACTGAAGCCATTAATGCATTTTCTTTGACACTTGTTAGCAAAAGATTTTCTTTGTACCCTTTAACATGATCCTATTCATTTTTATTGCTGTGAGACAAAGAAAATCAAGAGTTTCTTATATATCTAAAATGGCTGTTTCACAACAACTCATCACAGTCATTTTCCTTAAGCTGTGACATAAGGATTACTCCTGCATAATAGACACGAGCTGGTGCTGTAAGGAGACTACCAGTTCCCCGTAGGAGTCAGAGAAGCAGCTGAACCAGTCTGTCAAGATAAAAGCTATGATAATTAGCAAGGACATTGCCATTTGAATTTGAACAGGATTCCTGGGGCTGGAAGTGTGTTTAAGAGTCAGAAGCCTCATTAATCATTGCTATGTTTTCTTGTGTGAAGTTACCCAGGTCCTGACTGTCAGGAAACAGTTCTCTCCTCTGGGAAGTGAAGCCAAGGTGCTCTCTTGTAAGGCCCAGCTGCATTCCAGTTAAAGGCCAGAAACACAGGAAGTCCTCAGATAATTTAAAATTCAAGGAAGGGTGCAGTTACAGCACATGGTACAATCACCCATTTTCTGCTTGAACAGTTTCTAGCTGGGACTGCACATGCATATTTTTCACTGAAAGCTAAGATATTTAACATGCAATTTTTGTTCAGCATGTAAGGAAAGAAATTTGTTTACTTCTATTACAGTAAAACCATCTTAATATGGAGGCAACAAGCTTAATATTCAAATATGAGAAGTGCTTAATTTTCTTTCCTTGAAAGATGACCATTTTGCTGGTTTGACACGCCTGTCATAATTAAAAAAATACATGAAATAAACTTTACAGTATCCAGGTCCTTACACTGTCATTACCATATCGTCTGGGGTACCATTAGGGGAGGGATTTCATAAGCATGCCTGTCTTTCACAAGACAGTTTCCAGACACAGAGAACTCTCTTGTGAATCATACAACAGATGACTCTTACCACAGTAATTTATTTCTTAAAAATCTAGTTTATTGCACTTGTCTCAAAGCACAAACAAAACCAAAAACCTAAATACAGAAATAAAAGTAAAAAAATCCATCCTAATTTTATTTAAGCTATCCTAAAAAGTAGTCTGATAAGAGCTCTTGACATCAATTTAATATTAATGACCATAGCAAGGAACAGTATTATACAGTAAATAAACAACTAGCAAGCTCAAACCATTACTAAGATGACTTTGAAAAATGTAATACAAAAGTATCACTATTAAATAATGCCATTGTATTTGAGCATCTGGTGCTTGGCAGGGCACAGAGAAGTACTCGTGTCCTTTCTCCAAAGTGATTGACTCAGGAGCTGCCACAAGATACTTTTAAGCTGAATTTCAGCTTCTTTAGGGTCCTCAAGACACCAAGCTATGCTTGCATAAAACATACTGGGTTACTTCACAAGCTGATTCCATTACCATCCACTGCCAGACAGGCTAAAAAAACCCTCTGGGGTAATCTCTGTATACAGATGAACAAGAAAGAAGCGAACATATCATCTGTAAAAGGGAAACAAATCTGTCCTCCCTGTAAGACTGAGATCAGGCTGAGAACTCACAGCCAATATCACAAGTGCTACTAAAAAAAAGGTGACATAACTTGGTTCTCTCTCCACTGATTCACATTCTCACCTTGCACCATGTTTGTTCCAAGTTTAGTGCAGTACACGCATGAACTGTTCTGAAAGAGAACAGAGGTTCAAAAGAAAACACATCCTTTTCCGTGTGTATTAAGTTCTCAAAACAGAAACATCCCCACTTGTCAACTCTTGGCCTTTTCTGAAGCTGGCTCTTTTACAGTATTGGTTAACAGCTGCTTAAAACATTCTGATGATTTATAAGCTTAGAACAAACACAAAATAACTCCTCTGCCTACATAGTGAACTCAGGTTCTCTCATCTATAGTTCTATTGCTTAAAAAAGATGAGGTATCTTTCAAAGAAGATTTAGTATAAAGAAAAATAAGCTGCAATTATTAACTTAAGTTACTTCCCAGTTCATCACATACTCCTGCTGCAACCTCTGTTAAATATAAGACACTTCAAAATTTAGCTAACATAGCTAAAAATCAGAATATTGTTAAGTATTTTCTCACAATATCACAATTTTTAACGGGATATATAGGTAATTCTATTACCACTTTTTCTCTTAATACATCTAAGTTTGGTACTCAAAACAATATGAGTCCAAATGTTAAAGCACTGGCTGGAGGCACAAATACAGCACAACAGGAATTATGAAAGCTGCCTTTACATTCCTGCTTTGTACTACAAACCCAACAAGCGACCTCTTCTTATTCCAAACTGGGACTTACCCCCAAAAATCTGTCAGCTTCCTGATGGCTATGGAAATGGGTGAAAGTCCCCCTGATATCAGGTGTAATCCAAACTTCTCCCTTGTGAATGAAGCCAAATTATGAACGAAATTTCAAGAAATGGAAAGTTAGTATAGCCTTGCAAATATTTATGTGGAAATGGATCAAACTAAGTTAATTTCAACACCAATACTGTGTAATCATGATCGTCTCAAGTCTTACTAAGAAATACTTCACCATATTTTCTTCCATGCTGCAAGGAAAAATAATTCTAAATGTATGTACAACAGTCAGAGAGCAATCCCATCAGTTTGGAGTTCCAAGTACAAGAAGAAATTGAGAAATGCTTAGTGTTTCTGCTGTAGAGAAATATTTAATGCAACAGAATTCCTTCTCAAAATCAGTACATTAGTGTGCATGCTGCTGTGAAGTACTCACTTCCACTGCTAGTAAGATTAACTTAAGGGTTATATTTCCAAAGGAGCTTCTACAGTAATACAGTATAACAATTGCAGTATGCCACATCTAAAGAGTCTCCCAAAAGATAATGTAACAAACATCAGAACTCACAGCTTGGGGGCTATTTAACAGGTCAGTTTTTCAATACAAAAGTGCTAATATCACAGGTCCAATATGAGTGGCTTTTAGATCCAATATTCTGTACATACATCACAGAAATTCTGTCCTGTTTTTTTCACTGCTTCACGAGCTTGAGAGACTTCATATCACTTCCCATTCATCTTCAAAATCATCAGGGTGAAGCAAAACAGAAGTGTCATTATTTTTCTGCAAACTATGGGAATGGCTAAAGGTCTTAGTGAGGCGCTGGAGCAGGGATCCTGAGGTACTGATTGCCCACAGTTCATCTAGAGGGGTCACTGCAAAGCAGAAATTATCCATCTTTTAATTAAGGCAGCAGGTTCCAATTATAAACATTAAATAAATATTTGTAGCTGTTTTCCTAATTATACCCAGAGAAGGTTTTTACTAATGTGATAAAAGCACGCTCAGTGAAACTCTCACAGAGCATGCAGCTCTCCCTGCATATGGTCCAGCCTGAGCACCATCAGGGAGAAGTCAAAGCAGACATCACAATGTTTTGGACAGACTCTCATGCAGAACCAACTTGCCTGTTAAGCGTGAGACATTTCCAGGAATCTTCTTCCAGTAGTCTCCTGCAGGATTCTTGTCAGTAATGCCGTACCGACGAGCTACATCTCCATTGGGACACCGTGCCCAAACGGTCCTTGTACTTATGGCCAGCTGGCAAGCCTGCAAACCTACAGAGATTTGGACACAGAGAGGAAAAAAATCACAGGCTTTCCTGGGGACTAAATATACTCGCAGAAAAATTCACTAAGAGCAGACGTCAAGACCGTAATAGTTTTATATACTCTTATATGAAGCACTGGTGACCGAAAAAGCTTTCTAATTGCAGAGTTTGTATTTTGTATTCTGCATCTATTGGCCACACTGTGGATACATTTTATTATGTGGCCACAGCCACAAGTAACATCCAGTTAGAGGACCTTCGTAACACACTTTTGGAGCCTCCACTGTATGTTACTATCACATGGGGAATAATCCAACAGTTACAATCTTGTCTAAAACCGGTGAATATTACAGATATTGTGGACTTTTTCTTCGCCTCTTCACAAGCACTCTGCGACTAAGTGCCATGTGTTTATGCAGTGACAAATCTTTAAAAAGCAGACAGTGTCAATGCACAGTTATTTAGAAAGAAACAACTAAAATTTAGTTTTGTTTACAGGCAAGGCAAAAGTGTAACTACCTAATCCACAACACATCCAGCATTCAGGATTAGTAGAGAGATGTGCAAAATAGCATTAGGTTTTTGTTACCCACATCTACACAGTAACCCCGTGTGATACCACATTTAAATACAAAACTTTCCATGGCAAAATAGTTTCCTACTGCTTAGGAATTCTGCTTTAGTTCTATCTGAAAGGGAATTGTACCACTTATTAATTCAGTGGCAGCAGCCTAAAAACCATTGTACTTCTCCCAGTTAACTACTTAGTGTTTTTAAGTAAAACCAAGGTTCTCTTTAAAAGATAACCCTTATCAAACACTTGACTGCCAGAAAAAATATTTTATTTAAGCATTACTATTCAATTTAAAAAGCAACAAAAAAAAAAATCTAAACAAAACAAAAACTGAGAAAATGGCAGAAACAACAAGGAACTGATGCATTAATTTTTACCTGGTACATGTTCCCAGTCAGTGCCTACAGGCATTTCATCTGTAATTCCAACTCGCACATGGACATTCCATTTGCTATCAATTGCCCACAACATCTGATCATTTGGACTTGAATGAATGCTGACCAAGTTGATTCCTACTGGCTATAAAAATTAAGCACAGTATTTAAACTTTGAACTACTGCATCTTTGTACTATTGTATCACTTGTTCCTCACAGAAGTACACATCCACAGTAAAATATTGACCAGATACTAAAGACAGGGAGCAATCTAACTGATATTGTATATGTCACTGTACAAGATTATCACTTTTCCAAGAAGTCAATCCCTTTCTAAATAGAAAGGAATATGAATGAATGTCACTCAATTACTGATAATGATATTCATATTTAATGTTCAGTATTCAAGCCTAATAATGTTAATATTTGCTTACCCACTGCTGTTCCAATCAAATATGTTTCAATTGAAAGTTGGAGGGAACTCTTCCAATGAAATGCACAAAGTACAGTATTTTCCTCCTGCCTTCCTGAAGGTTTCCTAACATAACTAACTTTGCACTTTATTTCTAAGCATATACAAGCAGTACAATTTGTTACAGTCTAAATGGGTCCTCTTTGCAATGAAATGGTGATCTGTCTTCTTCCCTGTACTCCATTCTATAGGAATACAACCATGGAACGCTGTAAGAATACAACCATGGAACTCTGTAAGAATACAACCATGGAACTCGCTGCAGACCACTGCAGCACTGGAGCAGCCACACCTGCAGGAGAGGATCCACAACACCTGTTGGCAAATACAAGTGAAACACACTTCCCATTCTGCTCCCGGGCACGTCCTTACTCCATCTGCTTCTATGGAGATTTGCCTCAACTACTGTTCAAAATCAGTGTCACTGACATCAAAATGATGGTCGTTTTGTAGCAAAATATATCAGCCAACAGGTTTGGATGTTTGCAAATGTCCTGCAAAACATGTTCTTCAAATAAAACACGAACAAAAACAAACAAAAAACTTTTTCTCCACACCAGCCTAATAAAGGCACTACAGAAGACAGTATCATGCCCGGAAACACATCTCCTCACAAAACAACACTGAATTCCCTGCTTTAGCCTCACAGGCAAAAGCTGAATTTCCACTGTGATAAACAGAAGAATAAACAGCAATTTGCATGTACAATCCTAGGAATACAGAAGCATAATCTGCATGTATATATATATATATATATATATGTATATAAGGACCCAACCCAGTCCCAGATGGGTCTTCTGCGTACATACAGTTACCTGCTTTGGTTTTGCTTTTAAAATTCTGGTGCTGACATGTGTCTGACCCAGTTATAATCAAGTTTGACTTGCATCATCAAATCAATCCTGTCTATTCAAGGTTTTAAGGCCTTCAACAGACTATCTTCTCATGGTTTTGCTCTCATTAGGTATTTGCCCTCCACTGGAAGCTTCAGGCTGTAGAGGCTTGATCAGTTGTTTACCTCTGCTCACAGTAAATTTACAGTGGCTGCAGTTTGAACACTTACAAGTAAAGCCACTAATTGTCTTGAAAAGCACTAACTACACAGAATACATAGCTGCCCAGCTACTTTCCAACTGGTATTAAACTAAAAACCCCAAAACAACAAACCACACTAAAAACCTCCAAACATATTCAAACCCAAACCACAGTAAAACCAAAACATCCCAAAACCCCACACAATTTTCCCCTCTGGGCTTTCTGCCCCTTCACTGGAAGTGAAGTGCTCCTTAGTCCTGGACCTGTTTCAGTTTCTCCCCTCCATTTCTTCTCTGCTTCTTTCTACAGCTACTTTGGCTCTCACTCCCTATTTCTCTCTGCTCACTTCCCCGCACCACTGCCATGGAGTGGTGCCTCACTTCTATGCTGCTTCCAGCTGCATCACATGCCTCTCCATATTTCTGCTTTTGCAGTCTCATGTTTTCTAGTAAGGAAGTTGTGCAGTTATTACCTTATGCAGGCTGAAGCACTGCACTACCAGGAGACCTTTGCCTTTCATATTTTTTTTCAAATTTTATTTTATATTTTCAAATCCACTTATCTCCTTCTCCTTACCACATTCTTCTAACAGTCACCTCTTCCTCAGATTTAGGATCTTCTGCCCCATCTCCTCCATACCATGAATTGCCTATGCCCTGCAATACACTTCACGTTCCAACCAGGGGCGTTCACAAATTGTACCCAACAGCTTGGTGTGACTTCTGTTGCTGAACTGTTGGGATTTGTGCACATGACCCTCCACTGTCCTATGTCAGGATCCCACTGTTCTCTTCCTCTGTCATTTGTCTAGAAAAGAATTCTCTGAGAAAGAACTGGAGGAGTATTTCCATCCAAAATTACTTACTGAGTGCTTATACCTAGTACCTAAGTCTGTGTATTACTACAGGTTTACAGGCTGTGGAGGCTAAGAAAAGCAGACAAAATGCCCCAAAGGAGTGCCATGAAAGGAGCTGCATGAATCTCAACTAGATTGCTTCTGATACCACTGCAGGCTCAAGCATATTTAGAGCAATTACTTCTCCCCTATTCTGCAGCACCAACACATCTAAGAAACAAATGGCAATCATGAAATTCAAAGTAATGTGTCTACAAGCTTGCCCAAAAATTCTTCTCATTCTTTGCTTCCCTAAGTGAGCTCTGGGTATTTCACCTCCAGCTTCTCTTCCTTCTTCAGGCTACTTAGCTTTTCTGATAAACTTGCACCAATAAAACAATCCTGTTACTCTCACTGTGAGAGATCCAGCCAATTCACCTCCACCCCCCACACCTTTCTGCTGTGAAACAGCCAATAAAGGGCAGAACGGACAGGACAGATACTGCCATCATTATTATGTACACCAGCTTCTGGCACAAACCAGGGACAAGATGTTGGAACCAAGTACAGGTAATTCTTAGAGCCTGTTGCAGAGATTTGACCTCTGTTGTTTTGGTTTTTCTTACCCAGAAAGCCACCATCTACACCAAAAAGGTGTTCTCATGGCTAACACAGTAAGGTGAATAAGATTAATTTAACATTTTCTTGACATAATGTACCATTTTTTGGAACAATCATGCTGACATTATCTCACATATCCCCTAGTTTCACTAAGTTTGAATTACCATAAGCATGCTTTAAGTGTTTTATAATCTATATAACAAGAAAGTCTCTACAGCTCCAGTTAAAGGTTAAATGCAGTTCTCTCATAGCAGTAAAGAGAGAGATCTGTGCAAATTCATAAATCTGCTGATAACATTCCAGAGGCTGATAACCATGAAAATTAATAAATTATCTTAGCATAGCCTTTTCTCAGCTGGTTTAACTTCCAACAGGATCCATGAGATTGATATACCTTGACTGTAAAACATGTCCTATTTGTAATTTACTGAAGAATTTGGAATTTTAAAGAGCCTCACACCAGTCTCTCAGCTATCCTCCTCTAATGCTGACACACAAAAATCTGCTTTTATCCACATTTACCTACAATACTCAACGCTGAGAGAGATCGTCACGTTATGGATCATTAATGGATCCAGTGTTATGTGATAAAAAATGGTGGAATATTGCTTTCCTTATACTTGGGGTGCCAAAAATTTCTAGACTCTAAAAATCTAAAGAGTCTGACTGTTTTAGCCAAGAAGAGAAGGCAGATCCTCCTGCCCTCTGGTCTTGTGCTTTGGCTACAGACACCCCAATCACTCTCTGTCTTTTTATATGAAGGATTTCCCATCACAACCATGGTCATATATTGCCAACTATGTACTTTTCAACACTAAAACTACATACTAAGAGCTGTGAATATCTTTGTTGTCTGCTACAAATAAAAGCAACAAAAAAGAACTTGCTAGTACCCACCCATCTCATAAGAAAACAATGCTGACAAAATGAAGTAAACTAGAAGGAATCACTTAACCAGCAAATTCTTAAATGATATCAAGACACAGTGTCTATGCTAAACATATTTATCAAGCTGTCCATTAGCTTTATAATTCTGTGCAAATAATTTCCTTTGTTTCTGCAAACCACAGAGAGACAAGCCTCGGTGTAAGGATTTCATTTGAAAAATAGTATCACACAAAATCCAAAGTAAAAACTAATACACTCCCCCTCCCATGTCCCCTGACATCCTACCCAGAAGTTTTGTCTTACTGATCACAGCTGAACCCAAATCCCAATGGTTCAACTTCCTTGTCAAGGAAGAAAAGACAAACACACACACAAAAAGGCACCAGAACATTTTCCACTTTTCAGGAGCAGAGAGTCCATGTACCAGCCAACCTCCACTATCTCTGTTCTGCTGCAAATATCCAGGATAAGGAAGACTAAACAAAACATTATTGGTCTGTCCAAGACCAATCCTTTTTAGAATGAGTTGGTGGCTACATGCAGCACAAATGTTCTCCTTGCCTTCACCTGGTCCAGCCCAGGCCATAAGAAGGTCCCATAAGAGATACTTCTCACACTGTTGAGCCTTATGTGTGTATCACACTAATCTGACTATTTTCATGACTAACAGCATCAAGACCCTATTAACATGAATAACAAAGAATGTAACTTAGAGAGGCTCTTCCCTAATATATGCCTATTTCTGTATTATTATCTGAGGTCTATTTGAATGAAGGTTGTAAAGCACTTTCAGCATTAGCTTGCTAAATTAAGTGCTGCTTTTTTCTCTGCAGAGAAGTTCAAGGCAATATACAGGAGCAGGAAAGATCAATCTATGTTTGGTCTTCCCTCAATGCCACGTGTTCTTCAGTAATGCTGGCATTAAACTGTCAGAAAAACATCATTATTTATTGTCTGAAAAAATGGAGCATTATTTTCCTCAGAAGCCTCAGAAAAAACAACATCACCCTTTCCCCCACTTTCTGCCTTTAGTGAATAAAGGGACAAAGGCCTTAGTTGGGTATCTCCAATTAAGGAGATATCTATTGTGCTATCTATGGCTAGCTCAATCGGGAGGAAAAAGCAAAGCTGAAGAGTAAATTCCTTGACCTCTGCCCTCTGTTATCTCTAAATTTTTTATTTCTGCATTTTTTCATGGAGAAACATGGGAAAGACAACAACATTTCCAAATCATGGAAAAGATCAAACCAAACCAATGCAACTATTCAACATGATAAAGCTCAACAGAACCATAAAATACGTTTAAAATATTTAGTACAACTGTTCCTTACAAGCAATTTAAAAAAATAATTAAAATTTCATGCAACCACATTAAAGATTGTACAGACTACAGATCTAGTCAGCTTTGCCCAACTGTCTTCTAGTCCCAGTCTTATAACTAAGACTATAAACTGTAGTGTAGGAGATAAGCTGCCTGTAATTACCAGTACAGGTATTTCTAATAACATACTGAAAAACTGAACTATTAGGAGAAAAACAACTAAGTTTTTACAGAAATGTATGTTAAATAAACACTACATGCAACTTACCATGAAACAGAACGTAATTTAGCACTAAGTAATAAAAACCTTGTACAAGCAAAGCTTTGAGTAACCAAGGCTTTTACTTTTTTTATAAACACACTTAACGAGCATCAGTGAAACACCCTCTATAGGTGGCTATGCCAGTAAAGTGCACCTCTCTATTGTTTAAAACTTAAATACTTTACCAAGGAAAGCAAAGCATTTATTTTAACTTCAGCCTCAGCTCTGCTTTGCTAAGGCAGTTTTAACCAGTTATTGATCTGTTGCTTTTTCTGCCATTTTGCTTTTTGTTTGTTCATGTTCCTTAATAAGTTTGTGATGAAAACACCACACACCTCTGATAGTGACAGAAATACCCATTTCACTACTGCTCTGGTTTATGAACAAATGAATAAACTTCACGTGTTACAATTCATTTACATAACTACTGGAATAAAAAACAATAGTACTCCAGGGGTCAGGGATCAGAACCCACGTCACTGCCTCCCAGATAGATGATCCATTTACCAGACTATATATAGACCAATCTCCTCTGCTTTGCCTAGTTCTTAGATTCATTGGATTTAGGATCAGCAGACGGGGACTTCCCACAGGCCAGACTATTTGGCAGATCTCTAGGAAGGGTCATTGGGGCAGGAAAGGCACCACAACCCAGCCCTCCAGCTCCCTGGAGGAGGGTGGATTGCTGGGCTGGTCTGCAAAGAGAGGTTGTCAGAGGTTGTCTGCTTACAGCATCATCATAAAACAGGGAGACAGTAATACACCATGGGGAGGGGCCTTCAAGCTCCTAACTCAAGGTCAAAGGGTCTGATGCATCCAGCAGATATCCCAGAGTGTCTCCTTATTCTGTGCAACCAAGGCATATGCTTGCTAAATCACGATATGTACCCCTCTACCCATAAATTTTTACATGATGGCTTTTTTATTTTTAAATAGAATAACACTGAAAACTCTCAAAACTCAATGATAATTGTAGTTACTTTATTTGCCCAACTGAACGTTAAATGTATTTCTTCATCTCTCTGAAAAATAATTAAATATATAATTCTCTTTTAGCTAACCAAAATACAGGCATGTTGGAAGAGTGCAGGTGTGAGGGTGTTTCTAGTACTGAACAAATGGAAGTATGAAAACTGAAGGTTCTCTTTCTGACAGTTGTTGTTTTCAGTGTCAGCCAGTCTTGTCAAAAAGCAAATACACCACCTTGAGATCACACTTCAGAAGGACACAGAAGGATTGCCTACTCAGTTTTCTGGGTGTACCTCAGTGCGTGCACTTTTTGGCATCTGAAGCTTCTGGTGCTGATAACAACTGCTATCTAACAGGACAGGCTACACGCACACTTTTCTGAATGTGGTGATAGCAATGCCTTAAAACAAGTATCAGAAGGCTAAAACTCCAAAGTAGCAAAATACAGTGAAATATGATGACAGCAGTTTTCTTCACCAGCAACAAAAAGGAAGATAATAAGCACTAAACTCAGCAACGGAATCGGCACGAGGCAACTTCAGTACAAATGCTGGAACTGCACTTTTTCAGCCTCTAAAAGCACCTTTTACTTACAATTACTTCATGCCTGTGAAGAATAGCACAGACTTGAACTCAAACAATATGGCATCTTAAATGAGCTAAACAAAATACACAGCTGCAGGAGCTCTGATCTCCTATATTTATTTGCAATCCACCTCGAGACAGATGATTTTACTACTGTCAAACGGTTTTTCTCTATATCATCTTGAAAAGTGCAGTCCTCCAGGAAAATCCTCTCCCTGTTAACATCTTCAGAGGCCTCATGTGAGTAAAGATATATGGAACAACAGACTAGTTAGTCTGGTCTAGAGATAACCAGAAGGTTTAATGAGTGTATTCTTTCTCCAACCCAGGCAGACTGGATCTAATAAAAGACACTTCGTCTGAATCTCATCTGAGCACTCCAAAGCAGATCTTGTAGCAACTCAAAAGATGTTTGTGCCATAGCTGGGTAATGCAAGCCAGTCTGTGCTAGGGAAAACAATCAGACTTTGAAAGAACAGTCATATGGAGTATGCCTTAGAAGGAACAGAGATTTCCATGGCAAGTGAGTTCAAAAGTAGCATAGATGATTCTGAGTAAGAGTTATGAAGCATTTTCAACAGAAAAATCCCTTCCCCTCCAAATATCCAAGCCCTGAGGATCATTTCAAACAAACCCTTCCTCCATTTCAGCTTAATGGCAAAATCTGATCTTGAGAAGTGCTCATCACTTCCTCCTCTAAGTACCACTTAACACAGAACAGGACTTCATAATAATAGAAATCTCACTGAAAAATGCAAAAGCAAGGCAGATGGCAGAGGAAGAAAGTCCCCAAGTCCACATTAAGTGTTCTGTAATAAGCAGAATTTTATTTAAAGAAAGGAAACGAAACAAAGATCGTGCAACAATTTCTAACAAGTCACCACTTACCCGTAAGACACAATCGACCTCCTAACCTTTTCTTAATCTATGTTCAATGTAAGGTATTGAAAAGAAATTAAATCTATCCTGTACAGATTTCTCAGAATTACAGATAATTTGCCTAAATTTCAAATGATATTTTTAAACTACTATTTGCTAGCTTTAATAATGTTTGAACAACTGTGAAAGCATGAACAGCCTTAATTTCTTTATTTTTTTTTTGTAAGTCTGTGTATGAGAAAAAAATAGCTCTTCCTAGGTCAGCAAGAACTTCTACTGCCTATAAGAATTTCTCTTACCTATGATATCAAGCTTAAAATATAAAGAGACAATTACCAGGCTGCTTATGGGAAGAGTAGTAAATCAAAAGTTTTTCTGACTTGAAACGAACAAACTGCAGGTGACAATTTTACTGCAAACTAAGTTCAGTGGTGCTCATCTGCTGAGACCCTGGAAAAAGCTTTATGCAGTAGTCAAATAGCAAACACTTCCTTACATAAACCCCTTGTACTCCACAGTTCAGACAATCTACACGGATTTTTAAACAGACCTCTTGATTTAATAAAATCGCTTTTTCAATCCTATTCTCTATGAAATTTAGTTACAAATGAACAACAGAGCAGCAGTTAAGCAAATGACAATAAAATGTTTCTATATATTTTTAGAGTAAGAATGATTATTTACAATCAATAGATTAGTAACTTCTTACAAATAGTTATTATGATCATTTTTTTAATCTTTCCTTTAATCTTGTCAAATAAAGTTGTTTAGCTGATAGATCTCTTACTGTAAATCTGAGAAGGTGGTTCTTAAGGACAGTTTGTACGTTAAGTTGTGTTTGTAGGAACTTAAGTGTTTCTCAAGGGCAGATTTTGTCTCATCTTTTTCAGAAGGTGCCAGAAACCAAAGACAAAATGTAGAAAGAATTATTTTCAAGCAGTTCAACTTCTGGGGACCTTTTAAAGTAACTTAATGATTTTTAACTTTTGATCAACTTCTGCTCTACAATCACTTAAAGTAGTCTTATAGACTATATTAATTTTTTATTTTATTTTTTATTATTGTTCCTTTAGGCCAGAAATCTGAAAAGCATTAAATCATAATAAATATACATTCACACATATATAGAAACATACTCCATTAGTATCTTCTTAAATAATATTTATATTTCCTTCTCCTTTTTTTAAAAATTAAATGTAATCTCTATTAAGACATGCTACAGTAGATCATAGTTTTATGCTGTATATTAAAAACTGAATGAAGAACACTTTCTATTTCCTGGTCTAAAATAATTTCATCAAACCATTTTGATCAGTTTTGTCAATGTCCTTGAAGCAGCTTCCAAAAAGCTGCTTAACTACATCATCATTTTGACTTTTAAGACTGCAGAACAGAATTGATGAAGCACAGAAAACATCTATATATAACCTATTACTGCTCAAGATACTCTAACAATGTTATCAACCACTTCTGAAATACCCGATAAAATAAAGAGGGAGGGCAGAGAACATACAATGTTATTTTTCATCTCAAGAGATGCTGCAGTGGAGAGGCACAGAGGGAAGAGTAACAAAGGAGAATGGGTTTAGTCTAGATTTAAGAAAAAATACAGCATTACAGAGCCAAAGACTGAACTTAAATTATATTCACTCATTTTACCATGAGTAAAATCTCACCAAAATTACAGTCTCTGAACACCTTTGTGAAGCTGTTAAAAGACAGATGCTGTGCAACTGCAGCACTCCTTTAAGGAGAAGTGACACCATAAAAGCAGAGTCTGCAGCTGCTCACAAGCTGCTCATGAGTCATGAGATCTGGGATAGGCAAGTCATATTGGCTCTGACATTTACTGGGGAATGAAATATCCACAGTTGGTTTCAAATTACGTTATTTGAGAGTGCTCCTGTACTTAAAGAAAGTGAAAGGCAATTTTGATTTCCTTCTTCAAACAGAAAATGGTTGAATCGTTCACAGATACTTCTTACAGTATTTCTGCTGTTCTGAAGAGAGAGGCAGCATGAACTATGTCAAAGTCAATTAAGGGACAGATAACAGTAAGTAATTTGCTCCTAATAAGCAAATACTGTTCACTGAACAGTTCACTTTTCAGACACCATGTTATATTTGTTATCCAAACACTAAGCTAGCATTTGGAAATATTTTAAAAGTTCACACATTTTCTTATTTTGCATTAAGCCTCTGTAAAAGCATGAATGGCTGCTCCTTTAATGACTTATTTTAACATGCTGGAATTGTCTCAAAACAAGCATGCAACCCACGAGTTTTCATCTTCTCTACAAGCAATGTCTGAATTTTTGCCCTTTCATACTGACTCGTTAAATTTGCCATGTCAGGAAAGAGAATGACACTGCTCTGGGTATCAGAAGGTTATAATTTTGGAAGCCAACATCATCCAGCTTTCTTGATAAGATAATAGGAAAGAATTTGATTTTCAACCTTGTCCACTTTCTACATAAGGAAGTCACTGCCAAATCATGAGCCACAGCAAATGCCAACTGTTGTAAACACCTTTGCATTGAGCAGTTTAATCTACTTCAGTTGAGGAGCAGAGGACAGAGAAAATAGTATCAGCACAGAGAAACAGCTTTTTGGGCCATTTTCCTGGATAGATCTTTGGTAAGAAGACACTACACAAGTTTAATTTTCCGTCTCTTGGCAAACTCAGTTTAAGTGGAATGTTTTCTCCCCTCTTTTTAAGAATACCACCTTCATGGGAGATGTCATCACTGATACATTCAGTCTCCTCTTCCTGCTGCCCCATCCCTTGTTAGCAGGGAAAACGTGCCTCTTATAGATTACATGAAAAAGACCCACTTGCAGCACACAAAGAATGAGCAGCACAACCAAGTCCTTTTTGCAAGAGATATTGGCAACTATTTCTCAGTCTGCTCTGCTATCCTGCAAAACAAGGTGCCATTTCTCTGGGATAACATTCCCAGTATAGGATTAGTGATCCAACCAGTGCTGTGCTAATTGATGGGATGCAGATCTGCAGTTTCATTTCGCTGTTCCACTGCCCCTCTTTACAGTTATACCCTAAGATACACAGGAGCCAGCAACCGGCTGATGAGAGACAGGCAAAGCAAACTATAAAACCCAAATAAACTACTGCAACTCTACTGCCACAGATTTACTTGAATTTCTTAATATGTCCTTTCAAAAGTACCACACATTTCAAAATCTTTAAAAGAAATGATGTAACATCATAAAATGTAAATCAAGTAGGCAAACACATCCACTGCTACTCTGTGAGATCACAGAGAGTTCAGTTCAAGCACTTTCATGCCAAGGGGCAAAGAATGAAATCAGCAGTCAAAGGTCAGCTCCATTAGGACAGTCCCAGCTCAAAGACACAGAAATTACTCTCATCTCATAGATTAGCTTGCAAAGTATTACAGCAGAAAGGAAAGCAAGCAGTGATGTTTAAGGAGAGATTAAAAAACCAAACAAACAACCAGAAAGCAAACAACAGGCACTGGAGAAACAGATTATGTCTGTTTTCTATATTCAGAAAATATGCTCCCAGGGTACTTTAGGAGGCTTCTTTCCACTCTGTATCCTTTCAAAGGACCAAACTTTGCCCATTTCGGGAACAAGGGAGAAGAGCTGCATTTGTACCGTATGCTTAAAAATGACTGCACGGTAAGGAAAGTCCCTAAATTCACAGAAGCACAGACCATGCTGAGTTGGAACGGACCCACAAGGGTCATCAAGTCCAACTCCTGGCCCTGCACGAGACCATCCCCAAGAGTTCCACCATGTGCCTGAATACTAGTATAGTTCAAACGCTTCTTGAACTCTGTCAGGCTTGGTGCCATGACCACTTCTTTGGGGAGCCTGTTCCAGTGCCCAACCACCCTCTGAGTGAATAACCTTTTCCTAATATCTACCCTAAACCTCCCTTGACACAACTTCAGGCCATTCCCTCAGGTCCACAGGAAACCACAGCCAGACCCTCACACCTGGCACATCCTGTACAGCCCAACAAGTGTCACCTGCTGTGATGCCTTTCCCACAGCACCCTAGCAAGCATCCCAGACTCACAAGGGTGAGGACAAAGGAAGAGGGAGGCGGGCACTTCAGCACCATGCCACTTGAGCAGAGCCTTCCCTCACCCTCTGCTCTGTGCTGTTTGCCCATCCAGCCCCTTGCTTAGCACACAGCAGGTGCTCAGGATGTAGCTCAATCCTGCACTCTGCTATGTGCCTATAAAGCTTCTGCGTGCTACAAGAAGAGTAAATTTTCATTAGGAAAGGAAAACAAAAACCTGTGTCTCTACTATTTTCCATGAGTGTTAAAAATATTGTTTTATTGTTTATCATAGACCTAAATCACCAGGTTACAACAGTTACAATCAACCACCAGGTTACAATCAACACTTTACCTGTATAGGTGGCTCAATCATTATCCACGCAGGAAGCATCAAACTTGGGTTAAGAGGTTGAGTTCCTACACGGAAATAAATGCCACCATTGGTGTCACAGGCCCAAACATGCTGATTTCCACAGGTCAAGCTGATCAGCTTTACAGCACCTAATAACAAAGAGAGTATTAGCAACCTGGCATTATCCTTTCAAATTCAGCTAATAATGAGAACTTTTATTTGGACTTCATTATATTAAACTAGCTTTAAACACAGTCACATAAAAATGATTAAAAGTTAATACAAGTTATGAGACCAAAAAAAAAAAAAATCACTGGATGCAATGAATAAAGCTAATAGGCAGTATATATCTGAGAAATTTCTCTTCTAAATCTTAAAATAAATGTTTTAGTCACAGAATACTGCAATTTCTAAAGCACATGAAAAATATGCTATTAAAATAACCAAATTCAAGCAGGGAACCATTCCGTGACAAATGGTATCAGTGCCTAGACAAACTTTCACATGACCTAACATGAACTCTTCTCTGTGGCTGGCCAGGCTTGTAGACTTTTTAAGGTGTTGATCCGCTAATACACATTGAGCAAAGAACATTCCCTAATGCCAGCACTTTAAAAATATGAGAGCATGTGGATTATGCATTTCAGTGTTAACATACCAGTGTCACATCTGTAAATAAAGGAACTCATTTTCAAACGGATTTATATTCACCAGTGTACGTATTTATTACGGCCATTTCAAAAGTGCAGCGGTATTTTAACCCTGTGTAAGTCAGCACCGTGAAAAAAAAGCTGCCAAATAAGTGTGTTTTGGAATTTTGGGGTGGTTTGTGGTTTGGGTTTAGTCTAGATACCTGCAAGGACAGTAGAGAAGTATGCCTGATATTTTAGACTAAAAGAACTCCTAGTTAACTGTCTACTGAAACTCTTTCACATTCATTTTAAAATAGCCATGTGATGTAATATAACTAACATTTTATTTCTTTTTTTCTCCCCCTGTTGGACAATACAATGCTAAGTAACAGAAAACATGTTCCAAAGAACGAGGGACCCATCAGTACAGACACACTACAGAAGGAATGTTCTGGTCAGACTCCAAACTAAAGGCTCTAAAAATAGGCCTTGCTGGTTAACTGAACATGCCAGTGCTGCTTGGGATATCCCATTCTTGGTAACAGTTCACTCTTCAGGTATGTGAAGTCTGGCAACAAACCCTTGTAAAATGCATCAGGCACAGCATTCCTTAAAGAATGGGGTGCAACTTTATCCCACAGAGTGCAAGTTCAAAGCATTTACTTCTGCAAAAGGCAGTATTCACTGTCGTTAAGGCTTGCTGAGGGAAAGAATAGGAAACAACAGGACAACACAGCCTCATTTTTAAATTATCTGTAATAGCAAGCAGATCTCATTAACCAAAATTATTTAACTCTCTGAATCACAGGAATATGAATTAATTATTCTCATCCCAAAATTTCCTTTAATCATACAGCTTCACATTAAAAACAAAATGACAAAACTATACACAAAAAACCTCTACTCCTTGGGTACTTTTTGCAGGGAGGGGCTTGACGTTCAGCTACAAAGTCAAAATCTTACTTTAAACCTTATTATTCCTTCTAACATAACATATGACTCGAAGTAATGGCTTCATCATATGATACCTCAGCTGTTGAAGTGTTCTGATCCAGACAAGCATCAGAGCACTCACACGTGGAATCACATATCACCTACTCGGCACAGCTGATATTATTTACGTCTACAGGACAATTTGATATTCAAAAAAGCCGCCCTTATGTAAATATTGTGGGGTCCCTCCCTCCTCCCTCTTACTATTTGGATCTTAGGAGAAGGTCATGCTAACCACAATCATCTCCTGTTTAGAGCAAGTAGCAGGATTCAAAGGCATTGTTTATTGTTAAAACCTAAAGGTCATTCTACTGTGTTTAGATAGCAGTAGTGGAACTCTAATAAAAATAATTTACTAGGTACTACTCCCAGTACATAGTGTAAAGGCAAGAGGATGATACTACCAACATAATATGAATATTTCAACCCTAATGCTGGCAACCCCATCACTTCATAGAATTCTGAATTGCATTTTTCAGCAAGTTGCTCCCACTTCCTCATGCCCCCCCAATTACAGCCCTAATGTTTCGGGAGTAAACTTAAATATACACCTGAAAAATAACAATAGTTCTCCAATCTCCTCAGCCCCATTAGAGCAAATAAAAGGTCTTGTATTATAGCCATGGATATGCACTTGTCAGCCCTGATCTACCATTTGCAATTAACAGGAGGAAAAATCCCTAAAACATTTTCACATCTCAGTATTAACCCACAAGTGACAGGTAAAGTGGAGTGTTTGAAGTATTTCCTGACCCAGAGCTCTGCTATACCACCACCATGTGCCACAGAGCTGACAAAAACACCTGAATGTAAAGGTTGAAATTCTGAACTGCTGAAGTTCACAGGCCAGATATTACAGTCCACTAACTCCAATTGTGCTGATTTCCTTTATTAATTCTTTTGAGATTTTCAGACAATAGCAAGAACTTATTTATTATTTCTGTTAAACAGTTACTGTCTGAATTGTTGGAAAGCAGTGGTTCATGAAAAAACTTTCAAACTGTATTAAGGAACATGAGAAGGACAGTCGACAAATAGATCCTGTAGGTCAGTGAAGGAAAAAGGCATCAAACAGTGTTTAAACTATGGTATGATGAGTCACTTGGAACCAATTCACGTCATAGAACCACAGAATCAGCTGGGTTGGAAGGGACCTTCGAGATCATCAAGTCCAACCCTTGATCCACTACGGCCGTGGTTACCAGACCATGGCACTGATGCCACATCCAGTCTCATCTTAAAAACCTTCAGAGACGGAGAATCCACTACTTCCCTGGGCAGCCCATTCCAATGCCTGATTACCCTTTCTGTAAAGAATTTCTTCCTAAACCTCCCCTGGCACAGCTTAAGACTGTGCCCTCTTGTCTTGCTGATAGCTGCCTGGGAGAAGAGACCAATCCCCACCCGGCTACAACCTCCTTTCAGGGAGTTGTAGAGAGTGATGAGGCCTCCCCTGAGCCTCCTCTTCTCCAGGCTGATGATGAATCCATCAGGTCTGAAAAACCTGGTGTGCAACTGACAAACAAATTAATTTTAGAATACACATTTTAAAAAGTTTTCCATGAAATATTACAAATTGTACACCAAAATTGTACAATTTTGGTGTACAATTTGGCTTAAAGTGTGCCAGCTGTGTCTGCCTTTCTTCATCCCTGAAGTTAAAGCTGCTTGTCTATTCTCAGACCAGTCATTAACATTTCCATTAAAAACAGAAAAATTGTAAAACAGGTGAATTATTTTTAAAATGGTGTGAGAATGGTGCATAGTCTCAATTTCTTTTATCTTCACTTGAAACAGGAATGCAGGTTAGCATGGAGATAGGAACGTTTTAAGTCAGACTAGCACAGAAATAAATCTGATTGGAATACTGCTGATGAAGTTGACAAGTAACCTGATTACCCCAGAGCCAAACTCCAAAGTGGGAGTATATTTTAATGATCAAAACCTGGTCAACCACCTAAGCAAATGAAAAGAGCAGTTAACCAGCACTATGTATTCTAAGCATTATGCTGAATTACTAGATTAGTATAAACCTGAACATAGGTGTTATCAGCTCTATCACTCATGGATGATGCAACTCTTGGAGCATAATTTTTCCTTGACAGGATCCTAATGCAGATTTTTTCGCACTGTTAAAAACCTGTTTTTAATCACAACATTCAGGGCTTTGTGTATGGAACTGCCCGAGACCAGGTGATTATGGTTACACTGCAGAACAAGAGTCAGACTAGTTAAAGCTGCTGGTAAACCTGCACAGCACCGTGTCAGGCTGAGCCATCTCAGACTGACCAACTGCAAATTGCACAGACACACATAAATTATCTTGCAAACAGTAAACATGATGTCCACAGGAAAAGGCTAAACAGAACACTGCTTGAAAGCCACAATCCTCTGCCGTGAGGCCCATTATTGTAAGTTACTATTTGATCCAGTAAATGTTACATCCTATATCAGTAAACTGAAGGATACTTAAGGAAAACATTGACAGTATGCTACGGGTTAAGAGACATTCTACTCAATAAAAATGTCATACCTAGTTGGGTGAGATCCAGTTTTGTCCAATGCATCCCTGTTGGGCAGCTGGATGAAAGTGTTCTGATAAATATCTGCCCAAGACTATCCAAACCCCAAATGGCATCCTGGCAGGCAGAGTAGTGCACCATCTCAGCCTCTGGTGGCAGCTGGACTGTAGAAGGACGAAACTGAGGATTCTGATCACTGACACAAAACAGATCCTTGTTGCTTTGGCACAGCCACAGAAAGCTTCCTACGGAAAGGACATTTCTGTTATTAAAATAATTCCTAATCCACTCTGAGAAAGCTTACACATTTACTTTGTTCTGAAAAAAAATGATCAGTGCATTCGAAGGCAAAACTAAAGCTTCTTGGCTATGTTCATAAGGTAAGACTTTGCAGTAAAAATACACATCCTAAGCCCTTATTTAGGCACTTAAATACTTTTTTCTCAAATCAAGTACTAAGTGATCTCATTTGAAGAAATGTTTCATTTGAAGAAACTAACAGAGAAAAGACACACGTAACAATGCACTATCACCTCCCTTTATTCTTTTGCTCTTATCCTTTGAACACAAAGTATTCTTTTTCAGCTCTAAATCATATATTTTTGCCAATAAAGCCAGTGTACTTAGATAATGGAATTGCTAACTATTGTAACTAGAAGTTCAATTCCCTAGCGTGGTCTCCATTCTACTGATGAAATGTGCAATTTTGCTGCAATAACTGTACTGACAGGGGAAACACTCGGTTAGTACAGGCATTCCAGCAGAGCATGCTCCAAGATTTCCTATTACAAATTCTGTTGATTCATGCATCGGCAATTTAGGGAGTTACTGCTCTTAAAGAACTGCCCAGTTCTCTGTTGGATGCCACTCCACACCAAAGGTGAGAGAGAATAATATGTTATTTTAATCTCCAGTAGTTTTACAGACATATTTTCACCCTACTTCAAATACTTTAGATCCCTGCACATAGAAGAGACACCCAAAATTTGAAGCAATTCAGGACATTTAATTACTTACACCATCAATTCCACTCTATTTAAAAATCCGATATTATATGCCTGCACTGTTGATTCACTAACCTTCTTTAGATGAAGCTGTGGAAGCCAACACAAAAATCCACTTTGTGGCAGAAGCAGTACCACGAGGCACAATATTATTCCAATAAGTGCCTTGAAAGAAAGGACAGGGTGGCATTAATATGAAACTTAATTTTCTCTTAAAATTTGTTGTTACTTAAAATGTTACAGTTTGAAAGAAATTCTATTGCGATCAATTATTAAATATCATTTTGACAAGATTTTCTATGTAAATCTTGTAAGAAACTGTTGAGGGGAGGGGGAAAACTTCCTCCTGATACATATGTATACACACAGAGAGAAAACTAGGAATGCAGAAAAGGATCAAGGACAAGATTAGTTGTCTTCAACAGGGGACCAATTTGGTCATGAGGTTAAACAATGTCCTAGGCCTATTGTTAGCATTTACCTGGATGAAGAAATGTACCAAATCAAAATTCTATTTTGAGAAATAAAGCAAGAAAAATAAAGCAATTCCTCTACTAGCACTGTAAAACCATAACATTACTGTTTTGCATAGTCACACTGATGGTGAACCAGACTCCATTGTGCTAAATAAAACTTAAGCTTAAGACTGCCTTCTCATCCCAGAGAAGAGACTTCTCATCCCAGAGAAGTGTAGGTGTTAGAAGGAGTTACTTGTGCACAGCTCACCAGCTGACAACGACTTTTCCACAAAAAATATTTCCCTTTAAATGAGAAAGTATTTAAGACTAAATGCTAATGAATCATTTAATTTAATTTTTAAACATGTTTGTTAAAGCTGCCCTGACTTGCCACGGGTAATTTTTGTGGTGCCGTAGTTAGTTATTTCCTCCTAATTTTCTTAACTTAAAAATATTAGATGTAAAAACACACCAACCTATTAAGTTTCCCTTTGCTACATGGAATTCATTTTTGCCTGAAGAGATCCAGACTCCACTGCCATTAACTCCGAGGAGGCTGGGCTGACACTGAAGCTGCTGTGACCAAAATGCCATTCGAAGCTTATCAGCCACCTTCTCCACAGGTGCCTGAGCTGCTGTTGCCACTGTATGAGTTGCCTGGATTATTGTCTGGAACAGGCTGCACTGGTCAAACACTACGTAATCAGTGATGCTCACCTGGGGGAAAAAAAAGTGCTCTTGATAATTAATTAAGCTTTTGGCTGAACTGCACAGAAGCTGTTTTTTTTGGTGTGTGTTCTTTATGGACAGGAAATCTACCAAGAGTTTAGAAAGCTTCAAAGTGCAGGAGGGGAAAAATAAAAAAGGTACATTTTGAATAAGTGTCTTGCTAATAAACCACAATCAATATTAAGCATCAGCTTACAACTCCCTCCTACCCAACAATCCATTTAGAATTCTGCATTTATAAAAGCTCTTCTTTTTAGGATGTCACCTCTTCTCTGCCTCTCAAAACATGTTGAACTCTGCAAACCAAGAGGTGAATTTTCAATTTGCCAAAGGAAGAGAAAAATTTGAGCAGTGTGGCAATTCAAACCACATCACAAAAACTTGTATGCAATACTCCTTTACAACAACCTCATGGACATTTTAATTCATAATGAAGGAGGTGGTCTAAGTAAGCAATTGCCCAAGTTTGGCCACAGACAACTAGGTTGGCAACACTGGGATACTCTTAGAAAGGAAGGAAATGCCTAAGAGCACAAGAGAACCAGTTTGCCAATAACCTCAAAGCCAAGCTACTCATGATGCCCACATGCAAGAAGAGATTATATATACACATAAACTGAAATTCTTTTAACTTAGGTAGGCATGTAGACAAACAAATTTTCTGTATAACAATTTTTGTACCCTCTTCTTCCCCACTCCTGTCTCTGGGGAAAACAAGAAAAGCTGGAGAAACCAGAGTCAGAAATTCTAAATCAAAACCAGACAGCACTTGCAGTAACTGAGTTGTTTTTACCCACATGAGCTGTGACTGAGGCAAACAGCTCCACAAGGTTCAAAAAAACCTCAACTGAATGGAAAAATGTGTAACACTTTTTTTGCACAGTTACTTATTATTTATTTTACTCAGCTAAGGAAAAGGATGGGCACTGGAAGATGAGAGAAGAGGCTGCATTCAGCAGCTAGACGTGATGCTCTGCCTCAACAGCATGTTCTACTGCCACTGTAAAGGTACCAGGCTACATTCACCATTGATATGACCTGGCAGAGCATTTCTTGTGTTCTTGAAAACTCCTGTGATGCTGCTCTGGATGACCATGGGATGGTTTTCCCCCCCACCCTTTATGGCAGACATGAAAAGGGATTTCAGCCATAGCCCACACTGCAGTTTTAATAAACTGAATAAAGAGTGCTGTAATATATCGAGCAATTAATTTTTATCCTAGCATCTTGTAGGAAAACAACACAAATAATAAACCCAAGCTAAAAGACTAAACTGAAAGCAAAATAAAAAAATGCCTACTTGCCACCAATGGTTATCATCTCCTTGTGGTTTCTTTGAAACTATACCAGTTCTGAACCAGAGATTGCCATGGATATCCAAAGCCCATAATGTCTGCTGATCTCCAAGGGTTATGCACACTGGTTCCAAAGCTTGCATTTCACTGGAAATGCAAACAAGCAAAAAAATTAAAAACCTTACTTCAAATTTATGTTTATGGTATTTTAAGGAAGCTGTTACAATGCTAATAGCAGTTTAAAATGATTGAACTCAGTGGGGCCAAGCTAAAAAACACATTTGATATCAAATTTTCAAAGTCATTCAGTAATTTATATTTCATTAGTTTGTATAAGTAAAAAACATCCAACAATAAAAAAAAAATAAGTCCTTCAAAGATTACTAAAGATTTGAAACTTGGATACATAACAATAAAACTAAACAAAAACTATTTTAAGCAACCAAGAGCTGTGTTCTTTGAGTTTTTGATAAAACAGCCTCATACATGTGTCTCCTCCAACTTCCTTGACCTATTCTGAGAACAATATTAGCAGTTCAGGGACCATAAATAGAAAACTCAACCTAACTATATGGCAAAGATAAATGCTGAATTTAGGACTGCAAGTTTTCTGCATAACTAAACAATTTTCAAGCTCAGAAATTCAACAGGTGATTGTATCAGACACTGAAAAGGTAGCAAACAATGCTAGTTCTTTCAGATAACCTTTCTCGACAATTTAAGAACAAATACTGACTGCTTTCTGCAATCTTAATACAAACCCCAGGAACACTAAATGTAGCTAAGGTCAAGCAGCTTTGTCATTAAATAAACCAATTAAAGTGCATGCAAATTTCAGGTTTGAACAAGATACTGAGTAGTTTCTTAGACTTTTCAAGGGCCAAAATACCAGGCTGTAAGACAAGTTAAAGCTTTACAATAGAATATTCAGTAGATAAAATCATATGATGACAAGAACTGGAATTTCTTCCTATACTTGCTTCAAGCTGATGTCACAAGAGAGACTACATTCTAGACTCTCAAAGCCAGCAGTAGAGACTCAGGGCTTTTAACTTGAGCACAAAACAACTACTGTGAGCACAGGATCACCTACAAAGCTAAATATCAACTACACAAAGTATTTATAAAAATCTGTGACTGGATGACCAAGAAAATGCTGAGATTTAATCTCAGGGGAAAAAAAAAAAACAAACCCTCAAATAACTGGTGAGCTCATCAAAGCCATTATGGCATGAATTAAAGAAGCAGTACTTATCAAAAGAAGAAATGTCCCACCACAGTGCCATTACCTGACAATATCACTCTTCCACTGCTCTCCCTCAGGACAGAAGCTGCGCACTCCCTCCCGGTACAGCAGGGCCCGCTGTTCACTCAGGGCCCACACTACATTATTTCTGGATGTAACCTGTGACAGTGGATAAGGGCAGTCAACCTTTACTGCTCGGGCACAAGGACGATCCACACTCAGGCCTAGAAATCAAAAAATGAGGATTGCTTTACAAACTTTGGCTTTTTGCAACAAAAAGAGAAGAGATAAAGCAACTCAGCAAAAGAAAATGAGAAGGGGAATATCCTTGACACGCTAACATTTGTCATTTGACCATTATTTCCTTTCTATAAACTATTAATAAATTTCCTCTAATATAGGTGAGTTTACATTTTAAGAAATAAAGCACTGTACATCCTTCAACATCCTGCAGGGCCCACTAGTCATGTCCTGTCATTTCTGTTCCTTTTCTCCCTCTAGTGTCAGTACCAGGAATCTCCATTTATAAAATCCTTATTAGACCTGACAGAAGCATCAAAGGAAAAGCCAGTAAAGGAAGAACTTTTGCCCAAAACATGCCAGGGAGAGAAGCAACCTGATCTGAATAGTGGCTGCAGAGCAATTGCAAAAGAGTATGCCACAGTCTGTAGTACTGAAAGGAGCAGAGAGGTTCTGCTAGCTTTACAGGCATGTTGCACACATGTATATATCTAATCTAGAGGAACATATCTTCTTCACAATTACACTGAAGCTTGATTTACACAGCTCCATGTGAAACACCTCAGGAAACACAGTTTTTGTTTAATCTCATGCTGCCAAAGCCAGTACAAATAGATTCATCTTTGTGATACTCTAAATTAACAAGAATGCTGATTTCTAAACCTCTGAGCACACACTTTTGTGAAGACAGTGAAGGGAATGAAAAAATCCTGGAGAAACAATTTCTACTGGTTGTCTCACATTAACAAGACATATATACTGCAAATTTACTTCTCGCATCAAAAGACAAATTTAGGAGCCTAAGAACAGCAGAATGTAAGCTGATGTAATCAAACCAATCTCTCACATGGCAGAAAAATATTGATTCAAACCTCCACAGAGCCCTGTGTGATTGGCATCAAAAGTTCACTCTTGATCACCACTATCCAAGCTGGCTGGCATTACGCATGTGACCATGGGCAGGGCCACTTTATTTCTCTGTAACTACTACATTTAATTAAAAGAAAGTAATTTGAGTAGATTATTTTCAAAACAATTATGTGTACTTAAACAGTTTTCTTAATCACAAAGAATTTCTGTATTGTGCTACAGTAATTAAATTTTAAAAAGAAAATAGGAGAGTGCCAAAATTAAAAGTAAATGAGAATTTTGATAGCCACTGAAATGTTGTCCTGCTTTAGTATGTCTTACAGTTTCCCCTTTACGTCAGTCTTCCTCTTCATTCTCCAGTAATTCCTTCATCATATTATTGGTAATTTTTCCTTACCAAGTCAGCTCTCTGAGCAACACCAGCATACCCAGGAGTCCTTGATACTTTTCTCCTTTAACTCTAAAACTTGTATCTTCATCCTTGCTCCTTGTATTTAGCATTAATATCGTTTGCATAACACCTTCCAAATGTATCCTCTTCTATTCACTGGAGAACTTAAAACTATGGCCATGACTTCAAAGTTGACACTGCACTGTGCCTTTTCCAGTCCTTGCCTCATTCACATCCAACAAGAAGGCAGCTGTAAAGATTGCTGCTCCACAGCCCATTCCATTCCTCCATGGCTTCGCTTTCTCTATCACATGAAATACATACCACTTGTTTATACTTCCAAAGCACTTCATGATCTGTCTCAGAACACTTTCATTATCAAGTGGTAACTCTTACCTTCAAGAGATCTGTGCTTTTCAAAACACAATACAAATACTTTCCTCTTTTCTGCCCCCATACCTAAATTCCTTCTGAACAGCCACACAATATCTCACCGCCTTTCAAAGTCCTTCTAAAACTGTTAAAATCCCTAAATCGAGAAAACGCACTTAAGGCTCAGTTGTTTCAGTGCACCATACCACTGTCAAAGCAAGGATATTATTTTCATATTTTCTGCAATCCCTTTCCATTTCTCTGCACCCATCCTATATCCTCTCCATGTCTTAAACTCTCTATACTGTTGGTACTCCACTTGGCACACATAATAAGTGTCCATGAACCGGCTTTTCCACTCTCCTAATTACACAATACTTCACAACTGTTTCCAAACTTTTCTCAGGATAAAAAGGCTTCCCTATGTCCTGGCTGCAGATAAAAGTTTATAGCAAACTGTGGACATTCTATAGATTTGAAATCTAATGATCTCAGCCTGCAAAAATTCAAAGAGCCTGTAATTAATTCAGGTACCTGTTTGCAGATACAGATCTCCATTTGTTCTGATAATCCAGGCGGTGTCATCACTTAAAGCTACAAATACAGCCTGGGGTAAAGCCTCATACCAGTGGCGTTTTCCTTTTATAGTTACTTTTCCACAAGCAAAGGCTTTGTTAGTCTTCTGCTCAATCTTCCAGAGAAGAGCCCCTATATGAGGAGTTAAGAGAGAACATAACAGCACTCAGCAATTACTGTAACAGACTCAGCTGATGTGTCCTACCTACACCCAAATCAATGGGAGAGGAAAAGGAAAGCAGTACCATTAAATAAAAATGCAAGATTAAAAAACACTTGGAATTTTTTTTTTAAAAGCAAGACCAGAGCAGTGACTAACTTGTCTAAGAACTGCTGAAATGCATATACCATTAGAATATGTGTGATTTTTAAATGTTCAAATGCAAGTTACTTTTCCTCAGTTAAATACTGAACACTAACAAGCAAGTTCCATGTCAGGGCCAACGCTAAGAGACTGAAGTTCATGGCTCGCTTCTGTCCTAGTCTGGTACATCCTTGGTGCATAAAGGAAAAGGGTTTTATTTTGGTACTTTCACCTTTCACAAATATTAGTAGTAAATCACAGCTTTTGTGGACCAGTCACAAGTGACTGACCAGGTGTGCTGGCCACCCTGCACTGGGCAGTGTTATTACCTTCTCGTTACTCAGCAATGCCACTGCACAAATCCTTCTCCAGAATTCTCCCCTCATTTGAATTAGCAAGGACAGCTTAGAAAAAGAAAACCAAATAGAAGCCCAAACTTAACTGCTAGTTCATACCAGAACAGTACATTGTCATATTAACCTCCTTTGAATAATTCCACAAAGTAGCATTTGATTCCACTTTGACATTTGTGGTTAACGTGCTCCTGCATTAATACATCCATGGCAAAAATGCTAGAAGCTTCCATAGATTCAATGAAAAGCTGGGTGAGTTCCTGGAACTGAAGGACAGTAAACGCAGAAGAACAACCTTTTGCCCAGGAAATCTCTGAGCCACCAACTGTAGCCTGAAACTACCAAGGGCACACTTCACACATGCCCATTGCTTTGACTTTTCTGCAGGGACCTGCTTTTGACCACTCTTACGGGTAAGATACTGAGCTGGATGATCCTATGATCTCACCTAGTAAAACTACTCCTAAGTTGTTGTAGCCATAACAAAGGTCAGCTACAGATTAAATAGAATTTCTTTCTTCCCCTACAGAGAGAAGGGAAGATTGATATGTGCTTTTAGAAATGATAGGGAAGAAAAGTAGCAGCAAGGCAGGAGAAAAAGTAATGGAAATAGCTGAGAAACTTGTATTTTCCCACCAGTCCTGGAACAATCTGGAAGGCCAAAAGTAACAAGTTTATAACCAAAACCTACTTATTTTTAATCCAACATAATCCTCCTTCCCAACCACTCAGAACAAATTCATATGCAAATGCATCAAACCTTAAAAGGCATTTTTTTCTTCAGTATTTAAAAAGAAATCAAATCAACAAATCCACACATATGCAAAAGCAATTCAACATTTACAACAAAAAGAATTTTAAATTTGTCAATCACAGAATGGTTTGGGTGGGAAGGGGACCTTAAAGATCAACTAGTTCCAACTCCCCTTGATATGGACAGGGAGAGCTTCCACTACACCAGGTTGCTCAGGGCCCCATCCAACCTGGCCTTGAATACTTGCAAGGATGGGGCATCCACAGCTTCTCTGGGCAACCTGTTCCAGTGCCTCACCACCCTCACAGTAAAGAATTCCTGTAGTTCTGTAACAAAAATCAAGGTTTTATATAGAAAGGGAGCTCTTCATTCATCTCTGCCTACCACTGAACTGCTACTTCTGAAGTTCACTTCAATCAGGCAAACTCAGGTTGAAAATCTTCCAAAATGCAACATGAACCCATTAGAAAGACAGCCACTTACACTACAACATGGGATGCAGAGGTAGTGAAGATGAAGTCATGTAACTGTGAAGTTTGTTTTTTTTAAAAACCCAACACATTACTTTTACGTGAAACAAGCCATAAACAACCAAGTTTTCATAAATACCGCATTTAAATAAAAACCAATGAACTGCCTAAGTGGAAATTACACTTGCACTGAACTCTATCTGTAATCTAAAAAATTACAAGTTTCATCTAATTAAACAAAAAAGCAAAGAAAATGCCCGAGTTTATGCAAGTTTTCGAGGTGACAGTGCAGCAGAAACCAACCTACCTGATGGGGACACTGCCACTTGCTGGACTCCATCCTCGAACTTCTGCCAGCGCAGCCCGGCCGCAGGAAGGGCACTGCAGTACAGGCTGCCTCGGTAGTCCAGGCACCAAATGTACTTTTCTGAAACAACCAGGCTCAGGATGCCATAACCAGGGCCAGAGTACCCCATCCAGCTCTCTGCAAACTAAAAACTGTACAGTCAGAACAGTGTCAGGTGACTTCCAACTGCACAAGAAAACGGGTATATAAGTACAGCACCTCCCATGTTTTGATTAAAAAACGCTGAACTTAGGAATCTTAAGTAACCTTAATCATTGAATAAATTTGCCTTGTATAAAATAAAAACTACATCTGTCAGTGTTCTCTATGTACTGCACAATAAGACTGCTAGAACAACAGTTTTAGCAAAAAAAAACAAACCCCTCCACACTGTCATCCACCTCCAAAAAGTGGAAAATCTTCTCTTATTAGTTAAAGAACACATACTTAAAGTAAATGGCAGGTGCAAAAAAGGAATACATAAAAAGCTACAGTCTGTCTTTAGTACAGGAAATTATTCATTGTCTAGGAAGTGATGAGCAAAGGGTACAAGACAGCTAGAGTGCAGAGACAGCTAAAAATCCAACTCCAATACTCTCTGTATGGTACAGGACCCATGTCTTGCAGAAGTTTGGTTTGCAGGCTGCCATCTGAAATTTTGATGGCTCGTGTGCCATGAACTCAAGCACTGCACACATGACCTGCAATGAAAGGATTAGCAGAGCCTTTCTGAACATGCCACAGTGAGAGAACACAATAACCTGAAACTAGAAGCCTTCTACAGTTTAGGCTGCAGTTGTTGCTAGACTGGACCCCACCAACTTGTAACTCAGCCTTTATGAACAAATTCTTGGTTGCTCTCAATTCAAGGCTGTTACAGATCTAAAAAAAAAAATAAAAAAATAAAATTCCACAGACCTAAAACCCCCCCAATTTAGAAGAACTGCATTTCCTTCTTCAGACTTCTGCTAAAAACTCCAGTAAGTCTGGCAGTTTTGCAAGTTTTATAATTAATTTTTAGTACTTCTTTTCTATAGTCTGATGAGAATTATTGTTTCTGGAAACATTCATCCACAAAATAACAGTGAAGGAAAGAGTGATAACATAAAAATAACAATAAAGGAAAGAGGAATAACAGAAAAATAACAATAAAGGAAAAAGGGATAACAGAAAAAAAGAAACTGTCGTCGTTTTAAATAGTTCTAACTGCTGGCTAGGGCACAGAGACTAATCCTTATTTTGAGTATTTACAGGTAAAATAACCCTTAACCAGGAGCCAGTCATGTGAGATAATCAGCATTAATTCCCCATGAAGTCACTTGAATTTGGGAACAGCATTCACACAGAATTTGGGCTACTGGAGACCCAAACAATGTGCAGTACTTGAGCATGACTCAGTTTTACTGCTCACTCTGTAATGGATGGCTTTCTAACATCATTTTTGTTGAGCTGGGAATAACACAGCCAGAGCAGCTTCTCTTCATTGTAAGCACACATCACCCATTCTAAAGTCAGATACATCACATTTTGTAAGAGTTACAATATGTGTCACTTTTGGCTTTTTGCTTTACTTGTTTACTTGAATGAAGCGGAAAAAAAAATCGCTCTCTACAGATTTAAAGGACAGTAACAGGAACGCTGCTTTTGAAAAGCTGTTTCTTTTGAAAGTTAAAAGGTACTTTAACTAAACTGAAAACAAATACCTGATCAGATTTTAACAGCACCATTTCATCGGCGCTTATCTTGGCCACATCCTGTGAGCCAGGCACAGCACCAGCTTCAGGCATGCTGGTCTCCGAGGATGAATACGGTAATCCATGGCCATAAATATCCTCTTCATCACTTGAGGCAGATTTCTCAGTCTTACTTTCATGAGTGTCTGCTACCCATTCAGCAGTGCTAGCACTAGATTTAGCTTTGATTGCACTTTCAAAATTCCATCCAGAAATGGAAGCGTTATCTGAACAAACATCGTTAGAGATGTCAAAGCGGAGCGCAGAAGGGTCTGACAGAGCGCTGTGGATTAGGGAGAGCTCCTGCTGGTCTTCCCTACCAATTTCATCACTTTCCTTTGGTGTCAGTGATGTCTGAACACCAAATGTATGGTCACGTTCCAAAAACGTCTGGTCTGTAAGGTCTGGCCCTTCAAAAGACTTTTCAGTATCCTGCAGCTTCATTTTATCCAAATCTTCATCTATTTTACACAACATAGGAAAATCCTGCTCCTCCTCTTGGCTCAGCTTTCCAGGACAGCATTCTTTGCTTGCAGAAACCACACTACCATTATATTCACCATCAATACTGCTTGTCAAGTCTTCTGTGAGGATCAGAGGAGATGCAGATGTCAAAGTATCTATAATAGCTGAAGTACCCATGCCACTGTCACTGTTTGGAAGTTTCTGCAAATCAACCACCTCTCCATTTTCTTCATTAATTAGTACAGTTGCTGACTCAGGAGACTGTAGGACACTGAAAGTTTCTGAACCGTTATCTTCTTGCAAGATTGTATGGGACTCCATACTGAACATGCTTTCCTGATCTGGAGATCCAGTGCTCAAATGATCAATGCTGCCACTCATTATGCTGGAGGTCATGGAAAAGGAGTCTGCATTCAATGAATGGGGACTGTCACCAGAAAGCTGACGCTCATAAATTGGTGTGCCTTCCAGAGAGCTGTGGTTTTTCCTTGTCCCACTTTCTGTTCTCACAAAATAAAAAAAAGGGGGAGGGGTGTAAATAATATTAGTACAATCAAATTCCAATGCAAAGTAAGAAATTAAAGTATTTTTATAACTGGGGGAAGAACAGAGTTAAATCTAAATCTAAATTTCAACATATTGATTTTTTTTCAAACTCAACACTAAATGATATATATAAAGCCAAAAAAAGTCTTAACAGCAAAACATTTTCAAGTTGTAACACCATAATAGTAAACAATTAAAACAATCAAGTACTCACACTATATTAGCAAACTAAAAACAATGGCTAAGAAAGACACTGTCAAATATTCAGAATAGGATTAATAGATATTACACAATTCCAACATAAAACTGGAAACAGAGTCTATTGCATGCTGCCATTAATCCACACATTAGAACTTTGAGCATGTTTAAATGAAGCAAAACAAAATTAAAGGAATAAAACAAATAGATCTAAAAAGACTTAATCAATTTCTCACCTTCAAAACAGGCTTTCATCTGAAACAGAAATGGCCCACAGTGACCCCTCAATCATTTCAGAAGCATGACAACACAATGTAAGCAAAGCATGCCAAACAGACCCACTCTCTCCCGTGAAGCATCAGAAGTGACCATGCCCTAATAACAAGCAGTGACAGGGAAAGTTCTGCCAGACCTACCCTGTTTCTTCTTTCTTTTCTTTTTTACTTTAATTGGCTTTACAATGAGTTCTTGATCAAAATCTTCAGAGCTGATGGTGCTGAACCGTTGTGAAGAAAGTTGACCTTCTCTCTGAGCTTCTGAAAGTTGGTCTGCACACATCATAAAGCTCGAGCCACTGTCCACAGAGTTCACAGAACTGCTCCTGCTTCGTGATTCACTTACTACAGAGCAGCCCCTTTTTCTCATTTCATTGCTCAAGTCTCCCATTCTATCAAAACTTTTCTCAGACAGCGTTGGAGTTTCCAGATCATCTTTCACCGAAGAACCATTTTTATCACCAGTAACCAAAAGGGAAGCAACCATTTTTTTATCTGTTTCCACTGAAGGGCTGGATGATACAGATGAAACTACTGATGATGGGGTCAGCAATTTAGGACTCGTATCTGTTAAAGGATTCAATAATTTTGAATTCACATCTTAAACTGTCCAAAAGAAAAGTATAAATACTAGCTCAAGAATAAATACTAGCATCAGGTGAGTAGGGGCTTAGTCCTTGGAGAGAATTGAAAGAAAAGAATCTTTACACAAAAAAAAAGAAAAAGAATTCTAAGTTCACAAAATTTTAAAGATATATATATATGTATATACCTACATATATATTTGCACACATATGCAATGTAAACTTCCTGTAAGTTAATCTATATGAAAACATTTTAGTAAAATCAATCCCCCAAACTCTGTATGAAGTTTCTACTAGCAAAATTCTGAATTTATGTTTATGTATAAAGAAAGTACAGGTCTGCAGCTTGGAATTGTATCACACACTGAAGTGCCATCCTATATTTTTACCTTCCTCATTCAAACATTCAGTAGCTTGAAAAAAATCAAGGAAAATTACCAAATAAACCGCTGGGGTGATTAAAATAAAATATAATTCAAGAAGGCTCCTTGTAAACTATATTTAGTCTCTATAAGTCTGTGAGTAAAGAACTACTGAAATGACTAAAGCTATCACTAACATGCAATAATAAGAAGGTTAAGTTCTCCAGCATTCAATGAGACTTCATTGCATATTTACTGGCATTTTGCTAAAACAAAGCTAAGATGGAGTGTTTTAAATACACAAGTAGTCCCTTCCAGAGAGTTCTAGTAACATAAACGCTGAACTTAGATGGCAACAAATATGAAAATAAACTCACAAATTCCTTTTGGAATTTTAGCGAGCATTCTTTTTGTTTATTTGTCAGTTCTTTCTTTTTCATTGTGAGGAAGGCTGAGATTTTCTCCAGAATGTGGGTGGTGACAGGTGGCACAGAATCAACAATTCAGCTATTGAGACTGACCAGTAAAGGGATAACCACGATCAGGAATCCAAACTGCTTCAGTGTCATGGTTCAGAAAAAGGTCTCAAATGCACAGATTAGAGATTCCTCATTAGGATAATGCTGATCCATTCTCAAAAAAAGGGAATCATATTTAATTTCTTAATGCCCCCATTCTCACTACAGCCAAAACAGCAGATAAGCAGATAAACCAGATTTCTAAATATAATCTGTTAAAAGAGATAAGCACCTTTACAGAACCTGGTAGGTTTTTGCAATAATCTGAAGAGATTTGTGCGGCTTTTTTTTGTTTTGGGTTGGTTTTGTTGGTTTTAGTTTTTTTGGGTTTATATTAAAAAAGTACCTAAGCACCATGTTCCACAAGGTACATACTAAAGCTTACTAATCTATACAAACCTATTGATGACAGTCCTTCAGGTCTACTTGAAATTCTTATTATGTCTCTATCTCCCTTTAAGAGAAAAATCTCATTGTTGGTACAGGACACAGACACAATATCACCATATCCTTCCAAGCCACCAATCAAAGCCTATAAAGAGTCAACACAGAAACAAATAATTGGCATCAGATAACCATACTGTTTGCAAAACATGGTACTCAACAAAACTGTTCACTGGATTTTAATCAACGTATGCAGTTACAGGATAAAGATTTTTATCTTAGCAAAAAGAAAGAAAATAGAAAAAAGCAACAGGAAAGAGCCCTTTAATCACAATGTAACTAATTTTTATACTAATTTCAATTCCACAGATATATTCACTTTCTCTACCCAGCTAGTAGCAACAATATAACAACTTCAGCAGTACACAATTTGTTGGTAGAAGAATGCCATAGTACAAATGTCTAATACATTTAGACAAAAAGATACTAGCTTGTATTCATTTCTATATGCACTTTCAGTAAGACAAAATAAACAACACCTCACTCTACACCAAATAAAGTGTAGTACTTATTCTTTCGCAGACAACAACGGTAGTAGAGGGGAAAAAATAAATAGTTTCAAGCATATTTTATAAGCATAAAAAATCCTTTTGCATTAATTACTAGATTTTAGATTTCTAGATGCTTTGCTAAGCATCAGAATTGATTATGACATTAACACCTCAACTGAAAGCTTTAAATAAATGTAGTTTTTATATATAACATATCGAGCTAGTTTGTGGGTGTATGATTGCAATAACAACTCGAAAAGGGAGAGAATAAAGTCTTTTTTTGGTCAGTTTAAGCAAGCAGTTAAACCACAGAAGTATAATGGATAACCCAAACAGTGTCTCATGGCACATCATGAACAAAAACAAGAAAGAAATAAAACATGCACCCACAGGGTTTATCTACCTGGTTCACAGTGTCTAGCAAGTAGATGCTGTATTCATTCCAGGTCAGCACCCATCCTTCTCGGAAAAAGCACGAAACAAGCCCAAAGTGTTTCTCTGGAGAGCTGTAACTTCCCCTGTCAGGTGGTTCCAAACGAGGATACAGTTCAAAAGTTTTTATCCCTCCAGCAAATACATCTTTTAATATGAATGTGGCCTGAACAGTTCCGTGAACATCAGACTTCCAGAGACGAAGCCCAGGTCTGGCAGCAAATAGCGTCAGGTCACTCTGTTTACACAGGCCAGGTATAAAACATGCTCCAAACTTGCCAGTGCTAAAATGCAAAAGAATTTATTCTAAAAGCTATATACGTAACTTAGAAACAATTTTTAAAATTAATGGTACAAATTTACAACCAGTAAATTATCAAAAAGAAAAGTGCTTTCATTAAAATATTCAATCAAATGTCCAAAGTACAAATTTAGATACAGTAAGACAAGAGCAGTGCTTTCAAATAACAGCAGTTTCCCCTCAGCTTTGCATGTTAGACACTACATCAATTAAGCAAATTAAATGACTCTTCCTAATAAGCTTCATAACCTTAATGGCACTATGTCCATCTCAGAAAGATCTTACTATGCATCATCCCTCTCCCAGAATAAAAAACAAGCAAAATACTACCAAACAGTGCTAAGAAACTGATAACCTCTGGTTGCAAGAAGCATGGAACAGACCTCAGCTGCTGAAACCTTCATCTCTCATACACAGAAACAGCATTACTGTCACCCAGGAAAACCCTCTTACTATTCATACCCCTGGACAGATATATCAGGGACCTTCTTTCAAGGGTCAATGTCCTCTACTTACAGATATAGTCAGTCATGCTGTTTTAGGACTGGTTTCCCTCTTCCTTCATATCCAAGAGAGATTACACAATAGAAGATGTTAAAGCCACACAAGTTCCTAGTTTTCAAGTCAAATTAAGTGCTTTCTATACATTTTCCCTTTTAATTCACTTCAGTGTATAAGAAAAATTGGGATGCTAACTTGCTTTTAGCATCAAATATTTCATCACCCATTAGACAGACCTGATTACAACACTCGCTCACACCAAGTCACAGTAAACCAAGAGGGACAGCAGAGGAAGTCTGGCAGTGATTTCAGTTTAAACCATGAGAAAACATCTCAAAATATTTTTGTGTCATAGTGCCTTGAAAATACGATTGTCACATATTTGCAAACACGTACTCTCTAAATAGGTAGAACTGTCACTTCATGCTTGATCACACAGAGCTACTGTAACTAACTTTGTATGAGCAGTCTGCTGTGTTGCATTAATTTCACTGCTTAGATCACTCTCTCTGTAATCCACTCTGAAATGCTAGCATTAATAGATGTGCCTGCATCAAGATTTTATGAGGGTTACTTTTTTCTGGGCTGTGTTCCAACTTGGTTGACGGATTTCTCTTCTGTGTAAAAAAGTAGAGTGCGTTGTAAAGTAGAGACAAGCAGCACCTTCTGGTTGTAATCCAACTGGACAATCGAAGATGGCTCTTCCAATACAAGGCTGGAGTTGCAAATACCCTTTAGAAGATACAAACAATTAATAAGAGTCAAACCTTCCTAAAAATACAAGGTAGTAATTAACACTCCGAAGAAATTTATAAGCCCAAGAGAAAACAAACAAACAAAAGCTTTTGAACTCTGGTTGCCCAAAGTTCAATTAATATTAAAACGTGGAGTTCGTTTATGTAGGCAAGAGGGAGGGAGATTGTGTATGCCACAGTGGCACACCATGAAATTCAATTTCTCTTGCAATATTAGTTAACACATTTCACTTGAAATCAATAGAAGCTCCAGGACACGTTATCTTCCACTGCCGGGTCATACAATGCTGAGACAATCATTACATTTGGCAATGTAAACCCTTCTGTCAAAGCACACGAGGGACAGTCACAGATAAATTAGGATAGATGCTGTCTAAATGTTTCTCCCATATAGAAATTCAAATTAGCATTTGTTTTGTTGATGTCCCAGCTCTGTATAATAAACAAGATGTTAGAAAAATCCCATTCACTGGTAACACGCATGTGAGGCCAGCAGCACCCAAATATTAGTTTCATTCTACACTCCAGACTCAGATGCTGAACAATTCTGGGAAAATGACCTCATCTATAAAGTCACATCCTTCAAAAGTACCCTTTCCAAACAAAAGAGAAAGTACTGGTTGAACGCTGAAGGAAGATATGGTAGTTATTCAGACAGAAATTTGAAAAAAGAGAAGGATCACTACTTCTTTTAATATATATTACTTTTTACAAAAGGTAAGGCAGTTGTGAAGGATATGCAGTGGTTGTCATGTGGGTGTGCACACACTTTGCCAAGTGTACACATACCAATAAAGCCATCCAATTAAATACACCACACTAAGCAATTACCTAACTGCTAGATATGTAAACACACAAGCATTCTTTTAGGAAAATGTAAATGTGAATTAAGGTCTCTACAACAAATGCTCACCTGGTCTAGGTCTAGGGCAGAGTAGACAATCTTTCCTTTGTCATCTCCAGAGAATAATTTCATTCCATTGGGACTCCAAGCTAAAGCTGTAATGCTACTTTTGTGGATGCCAGCAACATCAAATCTCCGGAGCTGTGAAACAATACCAGAGCAATACAGGAATGAGGTGAAGAGAAATGGAGGCACAAAGTCTATTCAGTGACTTTTGCCTGATTTAATTGGAGATCAAGTACAAAAGTGGAGGTCATTCTAATGTTTATTTAGCACAAAAAACCTAAAGACAAATCCCAAAACCCCACCACTGAACTGATCAGTTATTACACAGGAGAAATCTCTCAAAAGCATATTTGATTAAATACATTTTTTGTAATGTAAAGCATGCTTACATTTAAGCTTAACATATGAAGCCTAAAACATATTCACAGATACTTAATCAGGCAAAACTTGCTGTGTTTCATTATTACAAAGAATCACAGTAACACTCTACTAGGATTGGCTAAACTAAACCTCACAGAAGTTTAGCCAAATGCAAAGATTTACCTGTTTGTTTCTTCCAGGTAATGAAGACACAAGCTGAAAAACTGCAACCCGACCTGAGGCTGTACCAACAGCAACCAGATCATCAAAACAACTCAGCAGCTTTACAAAAGTAATAGATTCACACTTCCCCTGTTGAAACAAACCATACCAAGAACTCACAAAGTTAATGAGACACAAACATGAGATCAATTCTGAGCAACTCAGCTTCCTCAGAAGAGATGACAGTAGAAGTTGGTATTTACCTCAAAATTGTATTTTTTCATCTGGTTTAATTGTCTGCAGTAGAGATAAAGCATCCCAATGCTGCTCCCCACAGCAATGTAGTCTCCATTGGTATCAAGTGCTGTGAGATACACCACAATAGAGCGAAAGCCTTTTTGGATCTTTGTAGGAATGGCATTGAGGAGATAATATAAGGGACAAAATTCCTTAAATACAACCGGTGAAGCCACAGATGCCATAGCAAGGATTTCCACCAGCAATTTTAAGGCTGAAATAAACACATCTACTCGACCACATAAGGAAATCTGAAAGGCAAAAGCAAAATACATGTCATTTACTTGTTAACAGAGAGCCACCATTTATCAAGTAGGGACTAAAGATTTCTCATTTTTTCCTTTTTATAAAGGAAAAGCAAGCTAAACTCTCGTAGTGAATGTAGTTATTCTTAGAAGAACTTTCTTCTTAACAATTAGGTGTATTTCTCAAAACATCTAAGGATGCATGGTAACCACTAAATATGGGATAACCACTTTTTCTAGCAGCTGCAAGCTTGTCAAAGTTGAATTCAAATGCAGTATTTCTTCTCCTCTGCCTAGTGAAAGAACCACAAGGCCTCTGACATGGAAGAATCCACGTGATATATTTCTTCATCTATCTGCAACCTCTACCCTCCATCCAACCAGTGTCAAGAGCATGGGACATTGACTGTGTCAGACAGTGCTGTAAGATCAAAGCAGCAAACCAGTATTTGTGCTCCACTCCTTAAGGCCCCACAGCCCAAGAAAAAACATGGCTGAGAAACAATTCACTTAAAGCTACATCTGCTATATAATCAAATAATAACCAAAACATAAAGTGGTAGGAAAGGGGCAAAGCGAAAATTGAAGAAATCCCATTTTGACAGACCCAGGAAAATATCCATGTAGCAACTGTATTTAGAAAGATAAGGAGCAAACAGAAAAAAAAGTACCATATGCCCATGTTTTCTTTTATGGATAAGCAAATAATTTCATGCTTGTGAGTGACACTGTAAATATACTTAGAGGACAATATCTAAGAATAACGGAAACAAAGAGTCTGTTTGCCTTCTTTGAGGAGAAAAAAAATGTAGCCATCGCTCCTCACAGTAATAACATACTAGTTTCTTCAGAAAAAGCTGCTATGACCATGACAAACTTAAAAATATTCAAAATATTTATTTAAACCCAGAATTTTTCTCGTTGCAACAACCTTGATGAGAACATTTTGCAGCAGTTCTCCTCATGGATGACTTTGAAATACAGAAAAGAAAAGAAACCTTCACTTCTAGAATTTTATTTTGCTATGAGCAAGACCAATCAACAGAATTGTTTAGAATCTGCCAAAAATACCTGCAGTTTTCCAAGACAAGAATTTTGAATTTCTGTAAAGACAAAAGTTTTTTATGGTTGTTTACAGTCTTAACGTTGAAGATTTTCTTTAGCTTCAGCAAACTTATAACTTCCTTAGAGAAATGAAAAACAGAAGTCTACCAATTGACACTAGAAATGCTTCTAAATACTTAAAATTATTCCATGAAGTATCCCTACTGTAATTTGTGATATGTCCTATTGTGCCTAGTTTTAAGTTCTCTAAGGATGGAAAATGGTATTTGTTTGGTAGTTTCACATATTGCTTATAGTGTATATCAACAAAATTAGAAAAAAAAAATAGCTGCTCTAGTTTCATATCTTCATTACTGCAAAAAGCTCAGATGTCTCAATTTTCAAACTATTTCAGTTATTGTGCAAGAGGATTCAGCACACTCTCTTTGGGCCCTTGCTATCAACATACAATTCCACTAAATCCAAAGGGATTGTTTGCATGACATTACCCATGCAAGCCCACGTCAGACAAGACTGCAGGAATAAAGACTGGTTACTGGGCTCATATTTTATCTGTTACAAAAACTGCCAGTAACTAAGTTAGCACCAGTTATTAGATGTTCTTAATTGTGATAAATTTTACTGCTTGCTAGAGCTTAGAAATCAATTCTACTCCCCTTTAGTGTTTACTAACCTCTCACGACACCTATTTCCAAAATATCACAAAGATTTGCTGATTTATGCATCCAAAGTATTTCTGAATGAAGAGTTCCTTTCAGAGATGTTTTGTAGGTTAACAGATAACCCCACTGCATCACAACTCTTTCACAATGTTTTCATACAGCATCTGTTTTCCATACAGCACTGTTTTAGGTTTCCTGCCTGTTCCTTCAGCACTTGCTACTTTCTATCAACAGTCAACTAAATAAAAAGAGAACCCACTGCTAAAGTCTCCCATTTGCTTTTCTAAATAGGCTGTTTTGCAGGTTTAGTAATTTTGCTACTTCATGGTCTTTTATTCTTTTTTTTTCCCTTTTTTCTGATAGAATAAAATCCAGTCCTGAGTCTCACGTGTACAAATCTTCCTCTGTCTAGTCCAACTTCCACCACTACCCAGCTACTGTCTCATGAATTTCATGTATTTTGTTTTTCAGGTCCCCTTTGCGACTCCTACAATTCATATCCGTCAGCATCTGAAGCTGCTCTTGTAGCTGGAACCACCTCATACTCCCCAGTTGCCAAAGGACCTTCCAAGTCTTCAGAATTTATCCTCTCTGTTTCCATCCCTTCCCCTTTCAGCTCAGCTAAACCATTAAAAACTTTGTAATTCTTTACAAACTACGGAAATATGCTCATTTGTATTATCAAGAAAAAGACTATTACTCTTTCCTCTACAACAACTCTATCTGCAACCTGATGCATGTTTTGTAAGTTTACATTCAATTTAAAAAAAAAAAAAGATTAAAAAAAGGGAAAATTTGGTAGAATTTTCCTTCCCACCCACAGAAAACAATGGGAGAAATTATTTCTTGTCACATACTAAGTTAAGTTTAAAAACTGCTGTTAGGTTAGGGTTCTCACTCTTCATATAATATACAATCTTATTTCAATATTCTCTGACGACAAAATCGTAATAAAATGAAATTCACTTTTTTTCTCTATAATCCATTCACCCTGTAAAATCAAAAAATGTAAAAATTTATTCATAAACTATAATTTCTTGTCATCATACACAAATTAGTTTAATCTTGAGTGTTTTTACAGACTAACAGAACACTTGCACTGTTTGTGTAAAAACGTAACTAAAAGCTCAAACCCATGACTTTACTAAAAATACTAGTAATTAAGTAATTTTATGTATACAAAACAAATGTACAAGGGACTAGAAAATTTCCCATGTGGCCTACACATTCAAAACACCTGCACAAATGCCACAATTCTCTGCTTTTGATTCTAAAGTCTTCAATATCCTCTAATGACAGTTGTGCATCGCATGTACTCTCTTCCTCTTTATTAACAGTTTTAGGATTAATTGTTATCTGTTTTTCCTACCTCATTAATCCAAGGCAAACAGGGGATATAATCTATTTTCTCAGGTAGATTTTGGAACTGGATGTGTACGTTCCCTCTGTTCACTCAGCCACAGTTATTCTGAAGTACATAACAGCCGTACAGGGCAAATCAGCTTGTGCTAAGCAGCTGTCCTGCAGCAGAGATATAGTGGAGAAAAACACCACATCAAAAACAATCCCCAGGCAGACAGTCCTTCTTCCTTCTCATTTCACAAAGTTCACAACACGCTTTCAAATACTGCATTCAAGGCTATGTTCTGAAAAGTAGACTTTTTAATTTTATTTTCTCTGGTCTCAGGAACAGGAATAAGGTTCGGTGCTGCCTAACAGAGGCAACTAAAGCGAGAGATAATCCCCTGGTTCAGCAGACAGGCAGTGGTTAAAGGTTCAGTGCCAGGGTATGCCACAGATGGACTGCGGGAAGCTAAAGCTGTCACTGCATTTCTCTGAGCCCAAGTGTCCTGTTTGTACAAGAGGGACAACAGCTCTGTTTGGTTTTTTTTTAATCTGTGGCATAAAAACTTACATTTAAGTTCTTCAGAGCATAGACAAACTCATATCTATGACCACAGCTAAACACAACAGCCTCTGTTCTCAACTAGATCCTGCCAACTAAAGAGGAAAGCTGTTTTCTTTTCTAATACTTCTCACACCTTTAGCTCCAGAGCAGGGTACCTGACTGCCATATCACCAGAGGTTTTTACAGCAAACTGCTGCCAAGTAGAGGGGAGAACACAGATGCACACCCCCCTGAAGGAGCTCTGATTTCTTGTGTCCTGTGCTCAGGCAAATGACCAGCAGCACACAGGTCACGGTTACCTGATTAACACACACTTTGCTTTACACAGCTCATGAATTTTTGGCTCAAATGAGGTTTGTTTATTTTCTCTTTGAAATAATAAAAAATAGACTGTAAAATCAACAAACAAATCTAGACAAAAGAGATGGAAAGGATAGAAGAAGTAGAATCCAGTGTCACTGTGCATCCCAGTATGCCGAGAGAAGCCAGGGAAGCCTTGCTGTACTCATGCTGATGAGTACACCCATCTTCCCTAGGAATCTTTCATAGAACCCTAGAAGGTTTGGATTGGAAGGGACCTTAAAAGATCATCCAGTTCCAACCCCCCTGCCATGGGCAGGTCCACCTTCCACTAGGACCAGGTTACTCAAAGCCCCACTCAAGCTGGCCCTGAACATTTCCAGGGATGGGGCATTCACAGCTTCTCTGGGCAACCCGTTCCACCCTCGCAGTAAAGAATTTCTTCCTAATATCAAACATATATCCATCTTCTTAATACCATAGATATACCTCATATCTATTATATACCTAATATATATGCCTACCCTCTTTCAGTTTGAAGCCATTATTACACTTTATCTTAACCTCCCTTCCTTAGAAGCACGACCATATTCCGACAGATGTTCCACACCACTCCTTTCCAACAGGTGCCTCCTCGCCCCCTGCGGGGCCGCAGCTCCTGCCAGGGGACAGGGACAGAGCCGGGGGCTCCCGGCCGGACACCTGCGGGGCCGCCTCGCCTTCCCGCCGGCTTTACCTCGGCTTATGCCGGATTTACCGCCCAGACCCAGCGCTCCGGGAAGGGACGGGCGGCGCAGCCCCTCCAGCAGCGGGAACAGCCGCCGAGCCCCCGCCCCGAGCCCCCTCACCCGGCGCTGCCCGAGCCCCGGGGGCCGGCCGGGAGCACCGCCCGCAACAGGCGGCCGCGGCAGGCCCCGCTGGCGGCGCCCGGGGAGGGCAGCGACAGCCGGGCAGCCCCCGGGCCATCCCGCCAGGCTCGGCTGCACTCACCGCTCCGGAGCGCGGGGCGGCCCGTCACGGAGGGGCGGCGGGAGCGGCGCTGCCCGGGCCCCGAGGCGGCGGAGCGGCGGCGGCCCCGGTGGCTGCGCCGCTCGGCGGGGCCGGGCTGGGCGGGGCCGGACGTGAGCGAACTTCCGCGGGCGGCGGGGCCGCCATGGCGGGTGAGTGCGGGAGGGAGAGGGAGGGAGGGAGAGCGGGGAGCAGCCGGAGGCGGGTCCTGGTGGTTCCTCGGTGAGCTAACGAGGTTTAATGTGCCCGTGGTGCCCCGCCGGCCCGCCGGGCTGTCGCTGTGAGCGACACCGCCCGGGTGTGGGCGGTGCCCCGGGAGGAGCGGGGGACACCCGTGTCGCACCATGTGTGTTACCTCATCAGTGTGTATAAATATCTGAAGGGGGGGTGCCAAGAGGATGGAGCAGGGCTCTGCTCGGTGGTGCCGAGCAATAGCACAAGAGACAGCGGGCAGACACTGATGCACAGGAAGCTCCATCTGATTATGAGGAAGAACTTTACTGTGCAGTGACCGAGCACTGGGACAGATTGACCACAGAGGGTGTGGGGTCTCCCTCACTGGAAATATCCAAGAATCATCTGGGCGCAATCCTGTGCCATGTGCTCTGGGATGACCCTACTTCAGCAGGGAGGTGGGACCAGATGACCCACTGTGGTCCCTTCCAGCCTGACCCATTCTATGATTATGTGTGGCCTTCACATCTGTGACCACTTTTCGGTAGTCTCTGTGGATTAAAGTTAAAGCCACCAAACGAGCAGGCAGGGTGTTATTGCTTGGCGTGGAGCCCTGCGTTGGCTGCTGGGGCAGTGCCTGATGTGTGAAGGTGGGGCTGCTTCGTGTGCTCAGAGGGATGTGCTGCAGGTTCCTTTTGCTCTCTGGGCCTCCAGGGAGACACCATGAGATGTGGGCTTTGTGCTCAAGCAGTAAAGCGCCACCGTCTGCAGTAGGCCTCAGCCTTCCCCCAAACTCTTCCAGCTCATGTGTTGCCATGAATTAATTCATACTTTCATGGCAAGAGCACTGGATGCATGCAGTAATTGTTGCCATGATTTCTTATACTGCATTAGTATTTGACTGTCAGAAGACCACTAGATTAGTCAGCTCTGCAAAGCTGTTGCTGTCCATGCTGCAATATCACATGCAGAATGTGCTTGTGTTCTTTAAATAACCTTGTTTTCTTATAAATAGTAATAAGGCTGATAGATGAGGAATTAGATTTCATGACCAGAGACAGTTAATGTAAATTCCGTTTTACTTTAATCAATATTCTCCAGTAGAGCGTGGAAATCATTCACACAAACTGCTGATGGACACCGATTTATTTCTGTATGCTTTAAATGGCTTCAATATCTTTATTTTCTCATACAGCAAAAAGTCCTGCTGATAGTACTCCAAGAAGGCCTGTTTTATCTGTCAGTGCAAGAAAAATTAAAGATAATGCAGCAGACTGGCATAATTTAATGATGAAATGGGAGAGACTGAATGATAATGGATTTACTACGGCAAACAAAATAGTCAACATGAAGATCAGTGAGCAGTAAGTATGCTAATACACAGGAATAAAGACAGCGTAAAGATTGCCTTTTTTGTGAGATTAATCTGTTTTCTTCACTAAAAAGTTCTTTTTGGAGACAGGAGAAAACATGCCACAGTGGATAAGCTAGCTCTTAGATCAAACTCAGCAGCTGCACTTTTTGGTTACATAAACTGTTTATATTCAAATAATAAATGTCTCATAAAGATTAAAATAATCTCATAAAGTAATGTCATTTGCAAGAAATGGAAAACATTTCTTTTACATAGTCAAACATAACAGATATTTAAAATACTTATATAATCCACAAAGTTAAAATCTATAAATCTCACCCATGTGAGTTCCCTTACTCTCTTACATATTTTACACGTTTCACTCAAGTGAAAAGTTCAACAGATTTGAAGAAAGAATCAGTGATTTGCACAGAAAAAAAGGTTTAACAGTAATGACTAAAAAAAACCCCAACAGACAAAAAAACCACACCACCACCATACATAAACCCCCAAAACTAAAAACCAACAAAACAACAAAAAAAAAGTGAAAAACTAAAAAAAAAAAACAAACCACCCTGCTTTGGTAGAGCTATTATTTTGATACTGTAAAGAAAAACCTAATTAAGAGGGTTGTGAGAAGAAGCTTCTTCAGAGTCCTGACAGCTGAAGAGGGTTTGCCTGACAGGGTTCTGACAGGTACAAGCTGAGGAGTATTTTGCTGTAATGGTGCCAGATGTTGCTTTTTCTCTCTAGCAGCTCCCTCTAAAGTCTGCCAGGCAGGGTAGGTGTCTGTACATTGGCTGCTCTGGGTTCACAGATGAATGTCTTGGCCTAAATTGTGCACAAGTATGAGTTTGTGGTGAGGCACCAGGTTGTCATCCAGAGCAGATGAAGCCTGGGCAAACCTTTTCCATTATGGGAGAACAACCTCCAACACAGGGGCAGAGGGAAAAAGTGTTGTCTTAACACCTGCAAGCACACCGTTTTCAAGCACATGCTCTGAGGTAGAGTCATTCTATGTTTCTCTTGAGGATTGTGGTGTCATCCCTATTTGTTCTCATGGCCTTGTGCAGTTTTTATGTAGGTATTCTCATGAACAGTCTGTGAGAGAGAGATTTTGTAGGATCAGGCCACATGGATTTTAAATCTGCACAGCTCAAGTAAACCTATATGCAGTTGTTTACTCTGCCTTATATTTCTATTTTAGATTTCAAGACAGAAAACTGGAGATAGCATGTGATAACAGTGTCACAGAACCTGAAAAGCCAACCCCAAGATACAATGAAGAACTGGACAATTGCTGTGCAGAATTACTGGAGATCTTAAAGCAGATGGTAACACTCATTTTCCAATCTTAGTCAATATGAATCAGTTCCAAGTGTGCTCAAATATGACATAAGGAAATGTTCTCAAGTATTTATTGTAGACAGAAAATTGGGGGTTTCTTTCGTAGTTCTTTGGATTCAAACCTAAATGATTATAAATCCAGCATGCACCATTTATTTGCTTGATCGGTAAATTTGAAAGTTGGTTTTACATCTGCCTTCTGTTTATAATTCTACTCCTCCCTTTATAAAGTGATCTGGAAATAAGTTGTACAAAGAATGCATTCTAAAACTGCACATATTTTCTCATACTGAGTATTCTCTCTGTTTAGAACAAAAGAAACAAGAAAGCATAAAGTAGTGCTTTACCTGCCATCATATCCTTGCAGCTGTCTTTGATCAGACATAATGCAGTTATATTTTTAGTCTGCCTACCTGCATTTGCTGTGCAGATCTCCTTCTCTAGAGAGTGGAGTAAAATAATTATTATGTAACCTTTTTTTTCTGGATACATTGCTAGGAATTAATGTCACCCGTCAGTTTGACAAGAAACAAACCGTATTTTTCTGCCTGAAACTGTAATTTAAAATTCATATTAAAAATAACTTTTACAGCCTTCTGCCAAAGTGGAGGCCCATTAAAAAGATGGTTGATCTCCTTTTTTACATAGGCAGGATACCAGTCATCCAGTATTTAGAAAAATCAGGAAATGAGCTAGATTTCCCTCAAATTTTGTGCTGGGGGAAAAAGTAACAGTAATTTGTGTGTTTTTTCATTGGGTTCTTTTTCCCTTGAGGTAGTTTTGTATTCAGACTACCAAGCGTGTTGATTCAATTTTTTACTATTTCTGAGTAATACGAGTCTAAACAGTGTTAGATTGGATACTAAACATAACTACAGTGACCTATTTTATTTTTCATTCCTTATGAGTTTATACCAGCTTATGAGTTTATAGAAATATCTGTATTTTAACTGCTGGACTTAAAGATACTGCCTGCAAGCTCCATTTTGTTGTAAATATTCATCCCCATCAGCAATGCACAAAGTCAGGTGAACATGAAGCAAGTGGATGGAATGACCTGTTTTTTGAAGCAGGCTGTTAGATCAGCCTAGATACCTTGTCAGTAGTAGTTTGAGCTGCTTTTCTCACCTGCTGCTGATCTTTTGAAATCAAATTTAAGACATTTTTACATGGTAATGTAAGAAAACCTATGTTGATAGGGCTTGTGCTACATTTGTTTGATGTTTTTCCCCACTGCTAAATTGCTATAGGAAAAATCTAGAGAGAGAAAAAATGACAGAAAGCTTTAGTATATTTCTACATGAGGGAAACAAAAGAATGTGCAAAATCAGCCATATCTGCAGTGTTCAAAATTTCAAGATATCTCATATTAAATATATAGATTCCAGCTGTCATGTCTCTCTGGAGTTAAAAAAATAAATAAATAGCCTTCATAAATAGCGTGTTTTTAAAAAATCCTTGAGATTATAGTAGCCTGATGTTCCTGAGATGTTCATTAAGATTACACATTCATCATTTTTTCAGACAAAAATACAACTGAAAATGGAAAAGCTTACTTTGACTACTAAAGCAATCTGTGACTTGGAAGCATTCCACCGTGGAGCTGGGAATTGCACAGCACCCTTCTTTCATACATGGCCCACACCATATTTCTGTAAGTAAAATATTGATTATCTTAGCTAATTACATTGTGTCTTTGATGTCATCTAATTTAAGACTGAAAAGTAAACCCTTTTATCTGGATGTCTTGCCTGAGAGAGGGTGTGTGTCTCCTTTACAATTGACTAATCAATAAACACATGAATGCACCACTTGGCTTAGGGTTACTGCTGATCCCTGCTTGTGGGAAGTGCCAGGCATTGTCTGACATGCAACAGTTACAGCTCAGAACTAAGCTTGTCAGCAGCTTACAGTGGCCAAGCTGCAACAGCCACGTCCTCTGAAGGGAGAGACTTATGTGCAACTTGGTGGTGTTAAGCTGTAGGCTTAGCTGCTTGACACTGAAATTAAGTCCTTGAATGCAAAGAGCAAGCTATACCTCAGTTAATTCTGCAGGCAGCCAAAGAAAAATACCTCTGATCTCAGTGTCAGTCAAGACAAGTAAAGAAATGTTACTGTCTACTGTTAATTCTTTTAGCATTCACTTGATGGCAAAAGGTACTGCCTCCCAGCTGGTATTATCTCAGCTTTAAGACTGTCTGAATTCAAGAGAAGCCTGATTGCATGCAAACCAAATGCCTTTGTGAAGTGAAAGTCATGTGAAGCCCTGCTTCTTCACTACCACAATTTAGCAGGAATCTTATGTATTAGTTTCTGTCAGCTTAAAAGGGTAAGAATGACAAAGACAACTGCTATCAAAACACCCATTGTGACTGAATCATTTAGTGATGCTGTCTACTGCATGAAAGACTAAATCCTTCTGAAGGCAGTGATAGTTCAGGCTAAGTTAGAAACTCAGGATCAGTCTCTCTTTAAAAATAATTTGTATGGTTATTTTTTAGGAAGTCAGACAATTAAAGATTATTATACAGATGCATTTAATCCCCCTGCCAGTATTACTAACATAGCTAGTAACAGTATTAGTTTTTACATTACGCCAGTTTTGGTCTGTTGGGGTTTTTGCTGTTGTTTTTTCGCTGTTGTTTTTCATTATTGATATCACTCATCGGTGATCATGCATTGCTGAAGTGCCTGACAGCATGTGGGGGCATCCTTTAGTTTAGCTAAAATCAATAGGGACTCTAAAATGTGAAGCTTGTATTGCAGGATAGCATTACCAGATTTTAAAATCAAATTTCAGTTATTTGAGGAATAGCTATAATTGATAATTATCGATTCTAATTGCTAATTTTCTGGTGGATTCTGAGAACCAATACCACTGCTTATTCTCGAATTAAATGGGGACTCATGTCAAAATCAGATGTGTGTAAAATATATCCCAATGCTGAGGAAATTGTTTAGCATTTGATATTCTAGTGTAAAAACATGATTAATGCTCTAAAAAACTGAGGTGTCTATATTTGGGCAATAGCTTATGTAAGGTAGGTGGATTTTTTAATGATCCACATATTTCAAGTATAATTTAACTTGTAGAGAATTGCTGATATGTTCTGGTCAATGTGCTGGTTTTTTTAATCCATTCCAGATGAGGTCTCTTTGAAGCTCTCCGAAATGTACAAGAAGGAACTACAACTCAAGCAGGCAATTGTACAAGACATTGCTCATTCTGCTGACCAGGACCTGCTGATGGTGTATTTATCATCGTGGTTATACCAGCCTTACATTGAGAACAGCAGCACACTGCTACTTGAAGCCATGCTGCTGGAGACAGGACACAGAAAGTGCTAGAATTCCACGTGGCTGGCTTCTAATGATGCTTACATGAAACTGAAATGGCAAATTGCAAGGCTTACCACGTAAGTTGAATTTTTGTAAAACTCATTAAAAAAGATTTTCTCTGTTTGTATTTATTATTTTGTCTTAGCTGATACTCCTGTTTCTGCATGGGACAATCTGGTTTTGGTTGTTTTATCCATTTTAAGAGCAGTAGAGAGGATACAGGTAGGAGGCTAAGTCCCCTATAATCAGGAAGAAGTAAGCACATAGACAGCTACAGCAAAGAATGTTACTTCTTTCCAAGTCTTGACAATCTGAAGTACCTACATGGTCCCTTTGGCCCTAGAATTTCAGCACTTCATGATCTTTCATGGGGGGTCTTTTGCATGATTTAACAGGACGAGTGCTTTTGTACTGGCTTCGTAAGTGAAGAAGAGGAAGACAAAAAAAGGCAGGATCCAAAAGGATCCACATAGTTTGGTATGTGATTCTGAAATGCAGTTGTAGACAGTAGTGTAAGTTCTGGTTTGGTTTTGAGTCTCGTGGTTTTAGGTGCATCACCCTTCAAGAGTGATCCAAGCCTGAACTACCACGCTGGGAAGATTTAGTACAACTCAGCATTCCAAAGTCATATAAAAATGTCTTGTCTCTTAATTAATTTTAACTTTTTTCTCTTCGAGATGTTTCATGGAAGCATCTATTCAATAAAAAGAAGACCTCCTTCAGTCAGGGCTGTATCCTATATTATTTCCTCCACCTCATAGGGCTCTGTGAGTTTTTCCTTGGATTATTGCTACTGATATCAAGTGATTTTCGTTTGCCTCTGTACTGATAGCAAAAGCAGCATCACTTACTTAACTGGCTCTAAGCTGAAACCTCATAAGCTTGATAAGTTTGCTGCAGTAACAGAACAGACAGACATGAATTGGTAAAGTTTTCTCAACATGTTGCTGTGTTGAATGAGGTTCTTTCTGACAGTTAATAGAGTTCTATTCTTAGCCCAAATTTCTAGTGTCTAAAAAGCAATTCTGCTGTAGCTCAAGGAGAATACAATCAGTTAGGAACAGCTTTGTTGGGTTTTATTATTTTTCAGTGCAAGTGTTCCACCTAGTTTAACAGCCACTTTAATTTATCTGAGTAGGGCCAGACCCGTGTCACTATGGAAACACCTTCATACTTCAAAAATATTTTCCAAGGAGAAAAGATTGGTTCACATATAGGATTGTTCTTTTAAGATGGGAGTAGGTGTATTGTATTTCCCAGCATGTGCAAATCATTTTCTGCACAGGTGGAAATTGTGGTTTGCTCGTTTCTTAGAGGAAATAAGCTCTTCAGGAAGGGGTCTTCGTATTCACAGACCCCCTTGCTTATTGATTGCTGTCAGACATGGGAAGATTACTGCAAAATCATTGCAGAGATGTTTTGTCATTATAGCTCTAAGCAGTTGATTGTTATATTTGAAGCCTTCAGATGTAGTGATTAGACAGCCAGTACAAAAGAGTGTAATAAAGAATTGCTCACTGCAATCAAAGACTTTGAAAGACCAGCAGAATCTGGCTTTATATGCTACCTTCACTTACAGGGTAGGTCTGTATCCTCTGGCCATTACCACCTCCTAATAAAACAAAGAGGGGGGAAAACCCAAATCAAATACTACACCATAAACCCAACCACCAGACAGCTCATTAATACAGAGCATCTTTCACAACCACACCTAAAAGGCAGTGCTTTGACTAATCAAATTCATCTTCTACTTAGGCAACCAAGAAAAAACCCAACCAAACAAATAAAACCAAACCAACTATGTTAAAGGGACATAGAGCAGATTATTTCACCTCTAACTTGTTCTCTCTCCTGTTTAGATTCAATTTTTTGTGTTGTTCTTCAGTAACAATACCATGAAAAAAATCGTGTTCATATTTGATTTATCAACAAAACAGCTCTCCTGCAGATCAAGGTCCTTAGTGGATTTGTCCAGTTATCTCAGGAGCCTCCTTTATTTAGTAATGAGGTGACACACACATTTTAAGGATATGTTACCAATTTACAGTAATGTCTACTCATTCAACACTGTTCTTTTTCACCTCTTAAAACTTCTTGGAAGACAAGACAGTGCCTTGGACAAGAAGCTGTTGGGAGGTCTCCACAAAAATACATTATCTAAGGATCGTATTGAAGTATGACAAAAATAGGAGATAGCCATTGCTAAGTGATTCGCCGAGTTTTCTCCCTGCCTAGAGAAACAGGGAGTCAAGGATACCTTTGTATTGTGATTAAACAGTGCAAGGCAGTGTGAAATTACTAGGAAGGTCAAAGGGTAGAACTGATAAAGGATGCATCATGTGAAAGAAAAAAACGTGTAATACCAGTCTCACAAAAATAGGCCATCGCAGACTAAAGCAAAAGAGAATTTGGTACCTCATTAACGAAAATCAGATCGATCACTACTTACACACCTTCCCATTTTTGTCTTAAGTAACAGCAATTTTTAAAGGTGAAGATGAACATTACACAAAACTTAAATACATTTCCAACAGTTCAGTACAAATCGGATCTTGTTTGAGGCTATTTCTGTCACTAACTCTGTGGATGGTTATTTCAGTAAGGATCAGCTAGGCTGTCACATTGTTCCTGTAATGCCCAACTGTGGATTATACTTAAAACTGCCCATTTTTCCAGGCAGATTTATGTGCATCAAGTCTAGATGCTAATGAATATTCACACTTCGAAAAACTGCAATACCAAAAAGTGTTTTGTAATCTCAGTGGCACAGAAAATGCACATTTTTAATATAGCTTTTATTTTACCCATATACAGCTTGCCAGTACACAGCACATCACTGCTGAACAGCAGTACAACTTACTGCATTTTTAGATGGCTAGAGAGAGAAGGAATCAGGTAACAAAAGGGAACAGTGCAACAATTTTAGGGTTGACAGATTTCTACTCCCCACCCATCCCCAACATATAAAGCAAATAGAACAATGTTAATTCTAGAATTTTTGGTTGCAATGCTGCTAGATTTATATAAACATAAGTTATAAAAAGTACAGGGCATAGAAACAGTTTACAAATAAGTTAAATTTCAATTATCTCAGTATTCACATTAGAAAAATATACATTTTATAATCAGTCTTTTCCAGAAGAAAGCTTATAGGGTTTTTTCTAATTTATGGCTCCAATTCACTTTGCGAGAGCAAAATATCTTCACTTTGGCCACCTGCTTCCATTGCCAGTAGTGCTTCCACAGTTTCCAAAGGTATCCCCTCGGGTGTACGAATGTGCATTGTAGTACCGCTGGAATCAGTTACAATAACGATGCCCTCTGCCCGAGACAAAACAGCAGTGTCTGGATGAGACAGGATAAGCCCATCTGAAGTCTGAATAAAAATCTGTTCGTGTCCCTGAGACAAAAAATCATGGCTCTCATCGGAAATCTCAAAAGCTACAGTTTCATCTACAGTTACTGTATTCGCCAGCTCATGTGCTTCCTCTGTCCCACAAGAATAGTCAGTCTGGTTTTTAAAAGCATTTTCATGGTTCACATGAGCAGACAGGGAGGCTCCCTGGACAGCGTTTGGGTGCGACTCAGCCTGAGCACTGTGTGGGTAGTTTATTGGCACAACATTTGCTGAAAAAACCTTTTCAAGTTCCTGCATCTCATCAGTCATACCAGCGTTACGAAGTTGCTCAGAATGTTCTTTAATTGCAAAATCAGGGTTTTCTTCTTGCAGTTCCTGATATTTTTGACTGTGGCCATTTTCCTCCTTCACTGGTAAGCCAGTGCTCTGACTGCCCCCTGCGTGCTCCGACACGGAGCTGCAAAGTTCCGGAGCTGCCAGTCCACCCACCACATTCTCGCTCACAAAGTGCCCTTGAACCAGCTCTGGTGAACCATCTGCTTCAGCAGGCAGCACGACCTCAGTGTGCACCAGGGATGCGTCACCCGCCAGATCTGGTCCCTGTATGTTCACAGGCTGGGAATATTCTATCCTCATTTCCACAGTCTGGGAGAAGGTACCTGAATTTTCAGCAGCGATGCTAACTCCTGAATCAGCAAGTGAATTATGTTCCTCTGCTGTTGGCAATGTACTTCCAGTTGTGCAGCAAGTGATATGCCTATCTTCTGAAAGCAGGATTTCTCCATTTAATGGATTAAAACCTGAAAAGGGGAAAGACATATAATTTTGTTGGGCAATCTAATACTGCATGACCAGAAAGCTATTTTTCAGCAATAATTTTGGAGGGAAAGCTAGACTACTTCCCTGCTTTCTTCCCCCAAATTAGCAAACCTGAAGCACCTACAAGTTCCACAGAACTTCCCAATGAGAAAGTCAGTATAAAAATACTTAAGGAATTTTTGCATAATGATATATTATCAGTATTTCTATCGTAAGATATATTAAAAAGCATAATTTTTCTGTTAATTCTGAAAACAACCTGGTCTGAAAGTCAAACTCAATTTTCTTCCATCTGTCATGCAGTCAGTAACATTAAAAGATAAAGACTTCACCGGGCACAAACTTGTCAGCTGCTCATCCCCATCACCATTAGGAAGCTGACAGAAGCATTTAAACTTGATAAAATTTCTGTTGATAATTAAGCTCATCCTGGACTCAGACATGTCATCAAGTTATTACATATTAATTAACTGTGCTAACAGCCCCAGCAGCACTTTCTTCCTGTGGCAGAAAAGGTAAAAAACACTAGAAATGCAGTGTTTTACCAATTACTTGACCTGGACCAAGTGCCAGATCACAATAACTACTGAGATGCAGTAGTATGACCTGCCAGTTTTTATTATTGCAGGTCAAAAGAAACAAGTAGGTTGGTTTGGGGATTTTTTGTTATGAAAGATATCACTGCACAACAAAGGAGGCCTAACAGTGCAGAAGGGACTATTTTTAACTTTTTGCACTGTAGACTAGCAAAAGCCCGACTAGCAGATACAAGTGAAAAAAAAAATTTTGAAAATTCATATCCCAGAAAAAAACCACAGTACAGCAAGAAACAAGCATGGTCATACAGAGAAAGAAAAACAAACTAAGTGGGGGAAACAAAAACCACTGTTGACTAAAAGACATACAAAGGGCAAGAGCAAAGCTGCTTACAGCAACACCAGAAAAAGGCATTTACAAAGCAAGATGATGGTACTGATGTACACATCCAACTCGAGATTTTCTTTCTTTTCACTGCTACCCTGCCAACCCGAGGGGCAGCCTGCCCTAGCACTCCCCCAAGATCCACTAAGCTCTGGTAATTCTGCTGTTGCAGCCTGCTGAGCCAAAGAGGAAGGACACACACTCTGCTTCCTCTTCCTCTGCTCTCCCACGGCTGACACAATGGTCATGGCACCATCCTCACTATGAGGGATGGGATGGACAGGAAGCACACAGCAGAGGACAGTACCAGGCTCGTACTGCAGTAGTATCAATAACTGGATTATCATGCATCCAGAATTGAACTACTGCTGTGGTCTGCATCATCCATAATGTTTCCCCCCTCATGAGGCCTTTCCAGTTAAACTGCTTTTGACGGACCTGGGGAGCAAGTTAAGAAAAGAAACTTCCAAGACAAAACCCACAGTAACTTCAAGAACAAAACAGACTTGTTCAGCTCCTGCATGAACAGAACAGAACTGGAAAATGTGAAGAGGTTACCATCTTTTTCAAACAGTGTACACAAATTCCCACTCTTTTCTTTCACTTCCTCTTGACTGGCATAAGCATTATTCACATTCTCCTTTATGTCTTCTAACTTGGTCCTTTTGGCTGGTGGCAGCAGTTCCTCCCCTGAGTTCTGTCAATACAAGAGATGATTAACTGGCTGCCACCATAACAGTTGACAATATTGGAAAAGATCACAAACTAACTGTGGAGCACTTCGGGGCAGCTGAACTGATGATGCTTGAAAACAGGATTTATGCTACTGGTCTTCCTAAAAGGTAAGGATTCAAACACAGCTGTCACACTTTGCCAAAATGCCACCAATTACTTCTGATTCTTGGTTGAAATAATCTGGCCTTGCTTCAACATTAAAGCATTTCCCCGAGCCTTTGTGATTAGCTGTACCCATGAAACCTGCTGTTAAGCTCTGTCCAGCTTCAATACAGGCACAGCTTGCCCAGCATTGTTTGGTTCATGAAGAAAACACGATCAGCTCTTAAATTTAACCACAGGCAGAAAATGAAAAAAGCACTAGTCTTGTTTATCTACCACCACGAACAACTCTGGATTAAATAAAAAGTAGATAATTTAAGGGGATGGACCACAGAGATGTGACATCCAAGAAGAGCAAACACGGCTTTCTGCTACAGCTAAACTGTAAACAGACTAAAACTGGTCAAGCGACTCGTCAGAAAGAAAGGAACTGTTTTCGTGCCCCTCTATCTGCCACCAATTAGCACAGCAACCACTTCTCCCACGTCCAAGCCTGCTGTAGGTTAGGCCATTTCCTCCAACACAAGTTATTGGAATTTGTTGGGCCCCCATTTACTAGAACCTCCACAAAATCCTTCCATCCCCATATCATGACATTACCTGTAAGCCTTTGAGATTCTGCCCTGAATGCTACCAAGTATCTTCCCAAAGTACATATTTAATGTGCTAGTTCATAGGCCCTGCTGTGATACCACAGTAGAAAGTACTTTAAGTATTTCTGAACACCACAAAAGCCGTACTTTAACCCAAGTCAGATAATACTAATATGATTTTGTAAGGAATAATTATCTGTTTTAACAAGTTTTAATTTGTCTCAGTTTCACTTTTAAATTTTCACAAAGGTATTCCATACCTCAGCTAACCGTTTCTGTCCCAGTATCTCCACAGGCACTTGCTCACTAACCATTTTAATTACACATTGTGAACAAGAGTCTGCACCTTCTGTCTTTCGTTCTCCAGTGAGTATTTCTGTAATTCCCAGCGATTCAGCAACCTTTAAAAACAGATATAGGGAAAAAAGTAAAAGTTAACCTCTCAAATCTGAATGCATAAATGCTGAAATATGGATTAGTTCTCTTAAAACTGAACTAGAACTACACAGTGTGTAGCCTGACAGTCATCACAGCTCACTGCAAGTATTTAGACTCCCCTGTTTTCTATCAGCCTCCACATTGATACATGACCTTCATTTGAAGGTGACTATTAACAGGCAAACTCAAAAGAATCAGGAGTACAATGGTTATATATAGAATCCAGAGAGAGTTACTCAGAGCAGAGTTTAATAAAGAAGGTTGTTGAGGCTATCATATAAAAAACATTTAAAGTCTTCCTGTTTAGAGTATCTCCGAGTAGGTTAAAGATTCTTTTCCCCCCTCCTCACATTCCACTCCTATGTTTCATCTTATCAAGGCTGGGTTGTTTTGGGTTTTGATTTAGTCTTGTTTTGGTTTTCTTTTTTAAAGAGCATCATTCTATATTAAGAATGCACATTAACACAGAAGAGAAGCAAGAAAGAGGTTCCATCTGTCTTCCTAGATGCAGCTCCATAAACAACAAATATGAAATCACTAAAATAATAGTTTGCAGTTTTATTAATGTGTTCACTGCCTTTCACATTTGTTAGTTATGACTGTGAACTGCATAGATGCATTCAGTTTGTCCTCATTTTGCAATGAAACTACTTATCGCTTTAAATCAAGGTCACTTATTTTAAATATAAACCTTCCTTCCTTATCAAACATCAGCATGTACTTTTAATCAGCAGTTAATGCCAAATACACCTTTCAGTAACAGGCAGCTTCATACTACCCTAGATATGCAAGGCAGGTATCAGCACTGCTAGAATTGCTTTTTATATTTCTAGTTGTATCCACTGACATAAAACTACAATTCTAGTTTATTCTTCTTCATTTCTTCTTGGTAAGTTGTTGGACTTTTTACAATAATGTCTATTTTTGCTAACCAAAAATCATGTTTTCTTCAAACAAATTCACCAGCACAACAAAACCTATCAGAGGAAATTAAAAAAGCAAACAAACAAACAAAAAAAATCATGGTTCCAAACAGAGTGCTTTATTACCTTAGCATCTTTTATTTCAACAGGCTGCTGGCAGCTCACAGAATCAGAATTACTGAGGTGATCATAAGCCATTTTCTTTACCATGTTATGCAAGTCTTCAAATTCCCTATACACATCTGGAAAGTAAGCTTTGGCTGGATATCCTTTTTCAACCTAGAAATAAGAGGGGAAAAAAAAAAAAGGGCTCGTTTCTCCTGTATTTTAAAAAAGATGAAATTAAAATCTGTCAAGTTTGTTTTGTTCAACATTTTAAAACAGAAACATTAAAGTCAAAAGATTACGGAATGTTCAAAATGCCACTGAACCAGGCAGCAAAAAGCAAGGCTTTGCATTGAGACCTAGGAGAGTTTTGCCTCTGTAAGACTGAAGTGATGTGTGGAACATCTACGTGCCACACAGTTCCAACTTAGGAAATTCAATCATGTCTCTAAAGGAATCTTTTTATGTATACTAATGAAAGCGTCCCAAAAGTAATTTAACATTTTTACATAAAAACTCACCTTCATCAACAGAAATTCATACACTGTAACAAGCTTTGTAAGACGTGGGAGAGCCAGCTCCATTAAGTCTTCATTATCACACTGTTGTATTAGCTGTCAAAAGCCAGAATGAGTTTATTAGGAAAAAGCAGCCCACAGGTTATGCATCCCATTTGCAGAATAGAACATATCACTACTTTTTTTCTGAAAGATACGCCCTATGTTTAAGCAGCTTGGAGAACAGATGCAAACTAACACCAAAACAGGATAAGTTAGAAAACCTCAGAACAGTTACTACTCATCTACAGACAAAACTCAGTCCCACAGATGTTGCCAATTCATAGAAAGAACAGCAACCTCAGTAGCTTTAGTAGCCATAAAGGATCTACAACACACAGGAAACAAAAGAGCGAACTGTGTGAGTTGCATGGATTTTAATCCCCATTCTATCCTCCCCCAAGACCTTCTTTGTGGACTTGGGTGTTTGGGTTTTTTTCTTTTTTGATGTTGTTCAACTCCAGTTGGGTTTGTGATTTTTACTGTGTTGGAGGAGATACATATTAGTGGCTAGTAACTTTCCATCTCCAGAAAAAGGATAGCAAGAGTACATCTACATGTCAAAAGCCCCTTTCCAGACTGAGATCCCATTTTCTCTTTTTCCACTGTTCTGCTGGAAGTATTTTTTTTCTTAAAAGACAACTTAATGTTTTCTTCTGAGAAGACATCTTAGGCTTTCATCTTGTCAGTACACAAGTATGTAAAAAAAAATTCCAACAAAATCTTTTTTGAAAATGATTCATTGAAAAGAAGTGATTAAAAAAAAAAAGAGGGCAGGGGGAAGACACTTGTGAAGTAATTGCAGAAGAGAACCATACCTCTTTTAACCTAGCTTTTCTTCTGAATACATTGTGTTCTGCTGACACACTACTAAGTGACTTTGAAGGGGACTGACCAGGTCTGCTAAGCCTTCCAGAACACCTGGATCTTCCACCCATCCTTGGTCGACCACGTCTCTTTGGTCGTCTGGGCCTTCCAGGTCCCTTTGGAGTTACTGGTCCCCGGTGTCCTGAACTGGTTTCATTTTGTTGCTCTGCCAGCAACTGTCTGCTTTCTGCAGTCTTTGAAGTCTTAATTAAAAGAAAGAAAAAAGTATTTATTCACCATTTTAAATACTATTTTGAGGAAGACGGTTTTATAATTAAGTTTGTCATCTATGCAAACAATAAATAGCGTATTAAAAAAATGCAAAGCTGGATACAAACATAACTTGCAAAGAAAAGTTAAGGAATAAATCCAGCACATTAGTAAGACTGCTACTTCTGCAACACATATATGCCATTATTTGCAAAGTCAGCATTTTTGATCCACAAAATGTCATCCAAAATACAGAGATTATGGGAATATAATTAAAGAGCTGTTTTAAGTCAGTTAAATACATTTAATATTTTTGAAGTAAAACACATCATCTTCAAATAAAGAGGTTGTAGAAGTAAAACTTATTTAGCAGTTAAACATACCCAAAGAGTAAGTTGGGTTTCCTTCTAACCATGTCAAAGCATAAAAAATTTATAGGAAAGACAAGAACTCTTACACTGACAAGCCCAGTAACTAAATATCAAAATATATTGCCCAGTTCCCACATTTCAAAATTCTTAGTCTTCCCAAGGAACACAGCTAAGAAGCAGCTCCTGTTACAAGACCCCATAAAAATAGAAAAGGTACTTTTGAGTTGCTAAGTTATTGTGATTTCAGGGCATTTTTTTTTACTGTTCAAAGCAGTAATTTCTTACTGAACACGTCTTCCCTTCCAAGCTAGAATTTCTAAGAATGTTCTAGTATCTTTTAAGAAAGGAGTTTATAATAGTACTGAGGTATATCAGGCTTCTTTGCATAATCTGTACGTTTGCACCTCAGCATTCAGTAGCTCCCTACTATTCTACTGATTAGGAAAGCTCTAAAAATGGCAAATTTATGTCAGTTCTATCCAGGGATTAAGTTACTAAATTAGTTCTAAATATGACATCAGACTAGGTTGAGCGTGGGGATCTTGATTGCCTTCCTGTCTGTATCACTGTAACAATTTTAATAATCCTGCTGTTCTTTCTAGGAAGTATTCACTTGACTAAAACCTGTAACATATCAATGAGTTTATGTGCAAACGTGTAGAACACATTTGTAGAACTTGCTAGTTAAAAGCAGCAGGTACAGTCACAATCTAGGATTCAGGAGTAGTATAATATACAAGACTAAGTCTTTTCTAAATCCTCATCATCCTAGGTGAAATAAGTGCTGTACAGGGAAGTAACAACTCTACAATAATTCAAAGAGGAAACTTCAGTATTCTGCAGTTCTCTTTTTCCAAAGATGATAGATTAGTGTAGAGGATGAGGGGAGGTTGGGTTGCTGCACTGGCAACATAAGCTGTACATTTTTGCTTTCCTGAGAACAACTTCATAAGTACAAACTAAAGTAATAAATGTGACACTCCTACATCTAAATGAGTACTTTTTCCTAGACAGCAGCTGCATCAGCTCTTGCTGCAAGATGCTAAGAGTCATTTAAATATTAAAACAGAAACTTTTAAGTTACCAGCTTAAAACATCACAGAAAAAAATTTGCAGCTGAAGTAGCTTCCAACCCAGAGACTCAAGTTTCACCAGAGTATTTGGCATGCAGGGTTTCAAAGCCAGGCTTTGAACACCTGCTCTAGGAAAAGCTGCAGTCCACTGCTGTGTGGAAAATAGATTTTTGTGATGACACTATTGCAGTAACAGAAATTGATAGAGCAGATAATGTCCTGCTGTCATGCTAAAGGCTGTAACTGAATAAGAGTGTTCTTATCCAAATGCAGAGAAGAATGTATTTATGCAGACAAGGTGAAAACTGTAGGCAGTAACAAATGAACACTCAGTGAACATTCAGTTGCAGGTGTCTGTGCAAGAGTACTATTCCTGCAAACTGCAAGAGACAATTTGATTTTTAAAGCACTTCAACAGGAAATTTGTTTAATGTAGTGTATCAGTGGGTATTTCTGAGCAGAACAAGACTATACGGCTGCAGAACTGCCATTCTACTTCCCACAGAACTGACAGCTTTTCCAAGTAACACTTTACCTTTTCTCCAGCCTTCGAATCAACGGTTTCTTCCAGATTGGTAGCTAGTGCATTTTGATGATTTAAAGTGACAGCAATTGAATCCAAACATGCTGGACTCATCCTTTCCTCTCTTATTCCACAGGCATTGTCCACAAATATACTTCCATTAGGCTTATTTAGAGGTATTTTTTGAGGTGAAGACTCCAGCTGTCCATGGCCTGGGTTAAGTTTATAATGTCTTGCTAATCCTCCTTTTCCTATGTAAGATTTTTCACAAGTCTGACATTTAAACATTTTGGGCTTCAGATTATAATTTGAAGAACTGAATAATGCATCCTTTCCCTTCACCTTTCCTTCTTCATCATCTTCTATACTCAGCTCAGAGTAGTCATCAGAATCAGACTGATGACCATCAGCCAAATCCTCCATTTTAATGAATTTATAGTCTTTAGCTTTGTATTTGGGGGGGCGTGAAATCCGTCCAGAACGAGTTTTCACCTTCAAGGATTTTTTTAACTTGTCATCCTTTTGCTTTTTTTCAAGGCATAGTGTACTTGAACTGGCTGCAACCACGGTAGTGTTTGGAGACCTTGAAGCCGACACTGCGGCACGAGTAGCTTTCTGTCCATTTACCATCTTAGATGTGGGAATCTTGTTCACAGACACTGATCCATGAGATGGCAAAGGTCTCTGCATAAGCAACTGAACTGGAGACTCGGAAGAACTATGCAGGAATAGCTGCTGCTGCTCAGTTCCTGAAACAGGCTGTATCCTAATTATCTGGGGATTAATAATGCCAAGTCCTGGCACGCTAGAATTCCTACCAACCGGCTGACTCAGCGTTATAGTTTTGGACTGGATTGGTGCCAATGATGTCATTGGCCTTTCAGTTTCCTTCATCTGTCCTGGCTGAACTTGGACACAAATGGCTTCCAGCTGCTTTTGTGGAAAAAAGGAAGAGTTGCAATTACACAAATACAGTATTAATAAATACAGTACTTATCAAGATAATACACACATGCCCTTAAAGAAAAGCTTGGAGAAACCACTGCACGTCATAAGTGTTCCATTTTAATGCATCAAAGCACAGATTTAACATCAAAGCATAAATTCCCTTCCTTCCAGCTACGGGTTTTCCTGCACATTTACTGCTGTGACTGCTGTTCAACTAAAGCATGTAAAGTTTGCTCTGAGGCCATGTCACAGCTTTGTTTCCTGCTAGCAGGCCTGTCTGGAATAGCAGAGTCAACGCCATCACCAAGGCACATTCATAACCTTCAGCAAACCCCACATGCAGGAGAACTACAGCGTGCTACATGACACAGGCCAAACACCTGGTCCAGAACGCACTGTAATATGTCCTCACTTCAAAAAAACTTCGTGGTGATGATTCAGAAAAGGTACATGTTACTGATCATGTCCCTCACAGTCTCTCCTCCTCATCCAAAGTTCTGCCTCAACTCAAATCAATCACTTGACAATCCCTGCACCCCAAAAAGTGGGCTGAAAGCAGAGGTACTGTCACCTTCTTTCTTGTAAGAGGGGCACACATTATCTACCTGTGCATCACTACTGTGAAACATCCCTTCTAAGCAGTTCTCGCTGCACATATTGTCAGACAGAAACACTGACCACGGCAGCTATTAGCTACGTTCAAACAAAGATTTTCCTAAACCACGTTGAAGCCCGTGTCTTTGAGCTGTGGCACTCGAGTCTACACCCGAGGGCAGGTGTTACTGAAGAGGAAGGCAAAAAAAAAAAAAAGAAATATATTTAAAGCAATTAAGCAATTAAACCCGCCGGAGCCGTGGATTTCAGCACCGAGCGGGTACGGCAGGCTCCCTCTTTCCCTCCCCGCCCAGCCCCTGGGTTACCTTCTGCGGGAGGAGCCGTGCGGCCGCCGCGGCCCTGCCCTGCTGCAGGGCAACCTGCTGGGCCACGCTCTGCAGCTGCCGGGCGGCGTTCTGCATGATGCCGCCCGCCGGGCACGGCTGCAAAGGGGGGGCGGCGGCGGCGGCGGCGGCCGCCAGCGGCTTCTGCTGCTCCTGGGCCTTGCTCACTTGCTCGATGACCCGCCGGAGCTCGGCGGGGGCCAGCGGCGCGGCGGCGGGCCGGGCCGGCAGGGGCGGCCCGGGGCTCTCCAGCAGCCGCTCCAGCAGCCCCGTGCCCTCCGCCGCGCTGCCGTCCGCCCGCAGGTACAGCACGGCGCCGCTCCCCGCCGCGCCGCCCTCCAGGGCGGACAGGCTCTGCACCAGCTCCTCCGTCACCGCCAGCAGCTCCTCCCGCCCCGCCGCCGCGGCCGCGCCGGGGGCAGCCCCGGGGGGCTCGTCCTCAGGGGGCGGCGGCGGAGGCGCCCCGGCGCCCCCCGCCCCGGGAGCCGCCATCTTGGC